>NW_028225181.1:23077635-23176542 GCF_052327205.1 Somniosus microcephalus | reverse complement strand
CCTCCGACAGTGCAGCGCTCCCTCAGTACTGCCCTCCGACAGTGCAGCGCTCCCTCAGTACTGCCCCTCCGACAGTGCAGCGCTCCCTCAGTACTGCCCCTCCGACAGTGCAGAGCTCCCTCAGTACTGCCCCCCCCGACAGTGCAGCGCTCCCTCAGTACTGCCCCTCCGACAGTGCAGAGCTCCCTCAGTACTGCACCCCCGACAGTGCAGTGCTCCGTCAGTACTGTCGCTCCAGCAGTGCAGCATTCCTCAGTACTGCCCCTCCGACAGTGCAGAGCTTCCTCAGTACTGCACTGGTGTGTCAGCCATGATTTTTGTGCTCAAGTCTCTGGAGTGAGACTTGAACTCACAATGAGTGTGCTACCTACTGAGCCATGGCTTATACTGGTGAAGAGGAGATGGAGAGAATCACACAGGGTAAATGAGGGTATGAAGACTTTATTTGCAGAATAGTTAAGATCAGACAGCCATTTTTATAACTCTGTTCCTCTCGCAGTGAGGGAGGAGCTTGTCCTGGGGCCTAGTTCAGGACTTACGTTTATTTATATATACATATATATATATATAGATATCTATATATATATATACTCAGATAAATAATTCTATACATCTAACCTCCACAGCAGCAATAGGATGATTTGATCTGCATCTTTAACACACCAGACATTGATAAAGTAAAAAGCAGACGCCAAGGAGAAAAATATCATGTCATGAGATTCAAAATGGTGGCTGAAGTGAGAGGGGAATTCTGGGCCGCGGGCCTAGGCTTGGATCGGATGGACTGGGGCGAACATTGTGAAGGAAATGCCTTGGATGGCTGGTTCAACTGTAGGGGCGCGGAGGAGAGGAGAGATGAGAGGAGAGGGGGAAGAGGGCAGGGGGAAAAGGAGGAAAGGAGAGAGGTAGGAGAGGGGAAAGGAGGAGAGAGGTAGGAGAGGGGAAAGGAGGAGAGAGGTAGGAGAGGGAAGGGGAGGCAAGGGGAGGGTAGGAGAGGGGAAAGGAGGAGAGGAGAGAGGGAGGAGAAGGGGAGGGAGGAGAGAGGGGAGGGGAGGAGGGAGGGGAGGGGGAGGAGAGGAGAGAGGTAGAGAGGGGAAGGGAGGAGAGGACGAGGTAGGAGAGGGGAGGGGAGGAGAGGAGAGAGGTAGGAGAGGGAGAGGGGAGGAAGGAGGGGAGGGGAGGGTAGGGAGGGGAGGGGAGGGATGAGAGGGGATGGGAGGGGGAAGAGCAGGAAGGGGAGTGGTGAGGGAGAGAGAAAGGAGGGTGGGGGAGATTTGAGGGAGGGGGCAGGGGAAGACAAGAGGGTGATGGGGAGAGGGGAGAGAGGGAGAGGGGGAGGGACAGGGGGAGAGGGGAGAGCGGGAGAGGGGAGAGGGGGGGAGGGGGAGCAGTGCCCAGAGTCAGTTTTCAAGCCTAGTTCAGGATACAAGCTACGAGTACAGCACACGAGGACACGTGGCGAGTGAGGATTGAGGGAAGTGACGGTTCAGGCGAATGTCCGTGAATTGTGGAATTTCCGCCCTCCTTCCTGGATTGTCACAGAGCCGAGGGGTGGCCTCACATCACACTGGGGTTCCGGAAGTTGTGTCCTGCAAAGCGAGCCTGGTCTCCCAGCTCCTCCTCGATTCTGCAAGACAGGGAGGGGACCCAGACTGGGTTCAGACTGAGCTCAGAGATAACTTCTCCCATATCCCTCACTCCCACCTTCTCCCCATATCCCTCACTCCCAGCCCCCACCTTCTCCCCATATCCCCTCACTCCCACCTTCTCCCATATCCTCACTCCCACCTCCCCACCATCTCCCCATATCCCTCACTCCCACCTCCCCACCTTCTCCCCATATCCCTCACTCCACCTCCCCACCTCCTCCCCATATCCCTCACTCCCACCTCCCCACCTTCTCCCCATATCCCTCACTCCCACCTCCCCACCTCCTCCCCCATATCCCTCACTCCCACCTCCCCACCTTCTCCCCATATCCCTCACTCCCACCTCCTCCCATATCCCTCACTCCCACCTCCCCACTTTCTCCCCATATCCCTCACTCCCACCTCCCCACCTTCTCCCCATATCCCTCACTCCCACCTCCCCACTTTCTCCCATATCCCTCACTCCCACCTCCTCACCTTCTCCCCATATCCCTCACTCCCACCTCCCCACCTTCTCCCATATCCCTTACTCCCACCTCCCCACCTTCTCCCCATATCCCTCACTCCCCCCTCCCCACCTTCTCCCCCATATCCCTCACTCCCACCTCCTCACCTTCTCCCCATATCCCTCACTCCCCACCTTCTCCCCATATCCCTCACTCCCCTCCTCACTTCTCCCCATATCCCTCACTCCCACCTCACCACCTTCTCCCCATATTCCTCAATCCCACCTCCCCACCTTCTGCCAATATCCCTCACTCCCACCTCCTCCGCATATCCCTCACATCTACCTCCTTCTATGAAATACCTCAGCATCTGGTTATACTTGGCCAGTCCGCTCAGACCTGCAGGGGGCACCGGTCTTGATCTGAAGCAGAAACAGGAGAGAAAATGAGATGTTACTTAATTACATTCTCATTTTCAAATGACAGACTGGCTCAAGAAAGAACAGATCGCACACTCCTGTATCTGGGGAGGTCTCTCTAACCCGTTCTCACACTCCTGTACCTGGGGAGGTCCCTCTAACCCCCTCTCTCACACTCCTGCATCTGGGGTGGTCCCCTCTAAACCCCTCTCTCACACTCCTGTATCTGGGAGGTCCCTCGAACCCCCTCTCTCACACTCCTGTATATGGGGAGGTCCCTCTAACCCTCTCTCACACTCCTGTATCTGGGGAGGTCCCTCTAACCCCCTCTCTCACACTCCTGTATCTGGGGAGGGTCCCTCTAACCCCTCTCTCACACTCCTGTATCTGGGGAGGTCCCTCTAACCCCTCTCTCACACTCCTGTATCTGGGGAGGTCGCTCCTACCCATCTCTCACACTCCTGTATCTGGGAGGTCTCTCTAACCCCTCTCACACTCCTGTATCTGGGGAAGTCTCTCTAACCCCCTCTCTCTCACTCCTGTATCTGGGGAGAACCTCTAACCCCTCTCACACTCCTGTATCTGGGGGAGGTCCCTCTAACCCCCCTCTCTCACACTCCTGTATCTGTGGAGAACCTCGAACCCCTCTCTCACACTCCTGTATCTGGGGAGGTCTCTCTAAACCCCTCTCTCACACTCCTGTATCTGCAGAGGTCGCTCTAACCCCCTCTCTCACACTCCTTTATCTGGGGAGGTCTCTCTAACCCCCTCTTCACAGTCCTGTATCTGGGAGATCCCTCTAACCCCTCTCTCACACTCCTGTATCTGGGGAGGTCCCTCTAACCCCCTCTCTCACACTCCTGTATCTGGGAGGTCCCTCTAACCCCCTCTCTCACACTCCTGTATCTGGGGAGGTCCCTCTAACCCCCTCTCTCACACTCCTGTATCTGGGGAGGTCCCTCTAACCCCCTCTCTCACACTCCTGTATCTGGGGAGGTCCCTCTAACCCCCTCTCTCACACTCCTGTATCTGGGGAGGTCTCTCTAACCCCTCTCTCACACTCCTGTATCTGGGGAGGTCCCTCTAACCCTCTCTCACACTCCTGTATCTGGGGGAGGTCCCTCTAACCCCCCTCTCTCACACTCCTGTATCTGTGGAGAACCTCGAACCCCTCTCTCACACTCCTGTATCTGGGGAGGTCTCTCTAAACCCCTCTCTCACACTCCTGTATCTGCAGAGGTCGCTCTAACCCCCTCTCTCACACTCCTGTATCTGCAGAGGTCGCTCTAACCCCCTCTCTCACACTCCTTTATCTGGAGAGGTCCCTCTAACCCCCTCTCTCACACTCCGGTATCCGGGGAGGTCCCTCTAACCCCTCTCTCACACTCCTGTATCTGGGGAGGTCCCTCTAACCCCCTCTCTCACACTCCTGTATCTGGGAGGTCCCTCTAACCCCTCTCTCACACTCCTGTATCTGGGGAGGTCCTCTAACCCCCTCTCTCACACTCCAGTATCTATGGTGTGGAGATGCCGGAGTTGGACTGGGGTGGACAAATGTAAGAAGTCACACAACACCAGGTTATAGTCCAACAGCTTTATTTGAAATCACAAGCTTTCGGAGCGCTGCTCCTTCTTCAGGTCGCTTTAACCCCCTCTCTCACACTCCTTTATCTGGGAGGTCTCTCTAACCCCTCTCTCACACTCCTGTATCTGGGGAGGTCTCTCTAACCCCTCTTCACAGTCCTGTATCTGGGGAGGTCCCTCTAACCCCTCTCTCACACTCCTGTATCTGGGGAGGTCCCTCTAACCCCCTCTCTCACACTCCTGTATCTGGGGAGGTCCCTCTAACTCCTCTCTCACACTCCTGTATCTGGGGAGGTCCCTCTAACCCCCTCTCTCACACTCCTGTATCTGGGGAGGTCTCTCTAACCCCTCTCTCACACTCCTGTATCTGGGGAGGTCTCTCTAACCTCTCTCACACTCCTGTATCTGGGGAGGTCCCTCTAACCCCCTCTCTCACACTCCTGTATCTGGGGAGGTCTCTCTAACCCCTCTCTCACACTCCTTTATCTGGGGAGGTCTCTCTAAACCCCTCTTCACAGTCCTGTATCTGGGGAGGTCCCTCTAACCCCTCTCTCACACTCCTGTATCTGGGGAGGTCTCTCTAACCCCCTCTCTCACACTCCTGTATCTGGGGAGGTCTCTCTAACCCCTCTCTCACACTCCTTTATCTGGGGAGGTCTCTCTAACCCCCTCTTCACAGTCCTGTATCTGGGGAAGTCCCTCTAACCCCTCTCTCACACTCCTGTATCTGGGGAGGTCCCTCTAACCCCTCTCTCACACTCCTGTATCTGGGGAGGTCCCTCTAACCCCTCTCTCACACTCCTGTATCTGGGGAGGTCTCTCTAACCCCCTCTCTCACACACCTGTATCTGGGGAGGTCCCTCTAACCTCTCTCTCACACTCCTGTATCTGGGGAGGTCCCTCTAACCCCTCTCTCACACTCCTGTATCTGGGGAGGTCCCTCTAACCCCTCTCTCACACTCCTTTATCTGGGGAAGGCCCTCTAACCCCCTCTCTCAATCTCCTGTATCTGCAGAGGTCGCTCTAACCCCCTCTCTCTCACTCCTGTATCTGGGGAGGACCCTCTAAACCCTCTCTCACACTCCTGTATCTGCAGAGTTCCCTATAACCTCCTCTCTCACACTCCTGTATCTGGGGAGGTCCCTCGAACCCCTCTCTCACATTCCTGTGTCTGGAGAGGTCCCTCTAACCCCCTCTCTCACACCCCTGTATCCAGGAATTTCACTCTAACCACACTCTCATACTCCTGTATCTGGGGACATCGCTGAAACCTCTTCCTCACATTGCTGTGTCTGGGGAGGTCAATCTAACTCCCTCTCTCACACTCCTGTATCTGGGGTGGTCCATATAACACCCTCTCTCACACTCCTGTATCTACAGAGGTAGCTCTAACGCCTCTCTCACGCTCCTTTAGCTGGGGATGGCTCTCTAATCCCGTCACACACAGTTCTGCTGTCTGAGGAGGTCCCTCTAACCCCCACCCTCACACTCCTGTATCTGGGGAGTTCTCTATAACCCCCCTCTCATACTACTGTATCTGGGGATGTCTCTCTAGCCCCCTCTCTCACACTCCTGTATCTGGGGAGGTCCCTCTAACCTCTCTCTCACACTCCTGTATCTGGGGAGGTCTCTCTCACCCCTCTCTCACACTCCTGTATCTGGGGAGGTCCCTCTAACCCCTCTCTCACACTCCTGTATCTGGGGAGGTCCCTCTAACCCCTCTCTCACACTCCTGTATCTGGGGAGATCCCTCTAACCCCCTCTCTCACACTCCTGTATCTGGGGAGGTCTCTCTAACCCCTCTCTCACACTCCTGTATCTGGGGAGGTCCCTCTAACCCCACTCTCTCACACTCCTGTATCTGGGGAGGTCTCTCTAACCCCACTCTCACACTCCTGTATCTGGGGAGGTCCCTCTAACCCCTCTCTCACACTCCTGTATCTGGGGAGGTCTCTGTAACCCCTCTCTCACACTCCTGTATCTGGGGAGGTCCCTCTAACCCCCTCTCTCACACTCCTGTATCTGGGGAGGTCCCTCTAACCTCTCTCTCACACTCCTGTATCTGGGGAGGTCCCTCTAACCCCTCTCTCACACTCCTGTATCTGGGGAGGTCCCTCTAACCCCTCTGTCACACTCCTGTATCTGGGAAAGTCTCTCTAACCCCTCTGTCACACTCCTGTATCTGGGGAGGTCCCTCTAACCCCCTCTCTCACACTCCTGTATCTGGGGAGGTCCCTCTAACCTCTCTCTCACACTCCTGTATCTGGGGAGGTCCCTCTAACCCCCTCTCTCACTCCTGTATCTGGGAAGGTCCCTCTAACCCCCTCTCTCACACTCCTGTATCTGGGGACGTCTCTCTAACCCCTCTCTCACACTCCTGCATCTGAGGAGGTCCCTCTAACCCCTCTCTCTCACTCCTGTATCTGGGGAGGTCCCTCTAACCCCTCTCTCTCACTCCTGTATCTGGGGAGGTCCCTCTAACCCCCTCTCTCACTACTGTATCTGGGGAGGTCTCTCTAACCCCTCTCTCACACTCCTGTATCTGGGGACGTCTCTCTAACCCCTCTCTCACACTCCTGTATCTGGGGAGGTCCCTCTAACACCCTCTCTCACACTCCTGTATCTGGGGAGGTTGCTCTAACCCCCTCTCTCACACTCCTGTATCTGGGGAGGTCCCTCTAACCCCCTCTCTCACACTCCTGTATCTGGGGAAGTCTCTCTAACCCCCTCTCTCACACTCCTGTATCTGGGGAGGTCTCTCTAACCTCTCTCTCACACTCCTGTATCTGGGGAGGTCTCTCTAACCCCCTCTCTCACACTCCTGTATCTGGGGAGGTCCCTCTAACCCCTCTCTCACACTCCTGTATCTGGGGAGGTCCCTCTAACCCCGCTCTCACACTCCTGTATCTGGGGAGGTCCCTCTAACCCCTCTCTCACACTCCTGTATCTGGGGAGGTCTCTCTAACCCCTCTCTCACACTCCTGTATCTGGGGAGGTCCCTCTAACCCCTCTCTCACACTCCTGTATCTGGGGAGGTCTCTCTAACCCCCTCTCTCACACTCCTGTATCTGGGGAGGTCTCTCTAACCCCTCTCTCACACTCCTGTATCTGGGGAGGTCCCACTAACCCCCTCTCTCACAGTCCTGTATCTGGGGAAGTCTCTCTAACCCCTCTCTCACACTCCTGTATCTGGGGAGGTCCCTCTAACCCCATCTCTCACACTCCTGTATCTGGGGAGGTCCCTCTAACCCTCTCTCTCACACTCCTGTATCTGGGGAGGTCCCTCTAACCCCTCTCTCACACTCCTGTATCTGGGGTGGTCCCTCTTACCCCCTCTCTCACACTCCTGTATCTGGGGAGGTCTCTCTAACCTCTCTCTCACACTCCTGTATCTGGGGAGGTCTCTCTAACCCCTCTCTCACACCCTTGTATCTGGGGAGGTCCCTCTAACCTCTCTCTCACACTCCTGTATCTGGGGAGGTCCCTCTAACCCCTCTCTCACACTCCTCTATCTGGGGAGGTCCCTCTAACCTCTCTCTCACACTCCTGCATGAGGGGAGGTCTCTCTAACCCCTCTCGCTCACTCCTGTATCTGGGGAGGTCTCTCTAACCCCTCTCACACTCCTGTATCTGGGGAGGTCTCTCTAACCCCTCTCTCTCACACTCCTGTATCTGGGGAGGTCTCTCTAACCCCCTCTCTCACACTCCTGTATCTGGGGAGGTCTCACTAACCCCTCTCTCACACTCCTGTATCTGGGGAGGTCCCTCTAACCCCTCTCTCACACTCCTGTATCTGGGGTGGTCCCTCTTACCCCCTCTCTCACACTCCTGTATCTGGGGAGGTCTCTCTAACCTCTCTCTCACACTCCTGTATCTGGGGAGGTCTCTCTAACCCCTCTCTCACACCCTTGTATCTGGGGAGGTCCCTCTAACCTCTCTCTCACACTCCTGTATCTGGGGAGGTCCCTCTAACCCCTCTCTCACACTCCTGTATCTGGGGAGGTCCCTCTAACCTCTCTCTCACACTCCTGCATGAGGGGAGGTCTCTCTAACCCCTCTCTCTCACTCCTGTATCTGGGGAGGTCTCTCTAACCCCTCTCACACTCCTGTATCTGGGGAGGTCTCTCTAACCCCTCTCTCACACTCCGGTATCTGGGGAGGTCTCTCTAACCTCTCTCTCACACTCCTGTATCTGGGGAGGTCTCTCTAACACCCTCTCTCACACTCCTGTATCTGGGGAGGTCTCTCTAACCTCTCTCTCACACTCCTGTATCTGGGGAGGTCTCTCTAACACCCTCTCTCACACTCCTGTATCTGGGGAGGTCCCTCTAACCCCCTCTCTCACACTCCTGTATCTGGGGAGGTCTCACTAACCCCTCTCTCACACTCCTGTATCTGGGGAGGTCTCTCTAACCCCTCTCACACTCCTGTATCTGGGGAGGTCTCACTAACCCCTCTCTCACACTCCTGTATCTGGGGAGGTCTCTCTAACCCCTCTCTCTCACACTCCTGTATCTGGGGAGGTCTCTCTAACCCCTCTCTCACACTCCTGTATCTGGGGAGGTCCCTCTAACCTCTCTCTCACACTCCTGTATCTGGGGAGGTCTCTCTAACACCCTCTCTCACACTCCTGCATGAGGGGAGGTCTCTCTAACCCCCTCTCTCACACTCCTGTATCTGTGGAGGTCCCTCTAACCCCTCTCTCACACTCCTGTATCTGGGGAGGTCCCTCTAACCCCCTCTCTCACACTCCTGTATCTGGGGAGGTCCCTCTAACCTCTCTCTCACACTCCTGTATCTGGGGAGGTCTCTCTAACACCCTCTCTCACACTCCTGCATGAGGGGAGGTCTCTCTAACCCCTCTCTCTCACTCAGTGGTGTCAGTACCGGGGCCTTGTCCTGCTCCACAGCAGTTGGGCGATTCCCGCCCACCCCACTCGCCCCGGCTGCGTGCATCGTACCTGTCCCGTGCACAGTCCCACCACGAGGTCAGCGATGAAGGTATCCTCGGTCTCGCCGGATCGGTGACTCACCATCACTCCCCATCCATTCGTCTGCGCCAACTTACAGCTGCCGGAGAGAAGGGAAAACCACCATAAAACAGCTCGAGGGAGAGACGGAGTTTTTTATTGTACCTGCCCCGGGAGTGCTCGCTGCTGACACTGGCTATAAAGTGGGGGTACACTGTCAGGGTAATGTAGAGGGAGCTCTGTATTGTACCTGCCCCGGGAGTGCTCGATGCTGACACTGGGTATAAAGTGGGGGTACACTGTCAGGGTAATGTAGAGGGAGCTCTGTATTGTACCTGCCCTGGGAGTGCTCGATGCTGACACTGGGTATAAAGTGGGGGTACACTGTCAGGGTAATGTAGAGGGAGCTCTGTATTGTACCTGCCCTGGGAGCGCTCGATGCTGACACTGGGTATAAAGTGGGGGTACACTGTCAGGGTAATGTAGAGGGAGCTCTGTATTGTACCTGCCCTGGGAGTGCTCGATGCTGACACTGGGTATAAAGTGGGGGTGTCAGGGTAATGTAGAGGGAGCTCTGTATTGTACCTGCCCTGGGAGCGCTCGATGCTGACACTGGGTATAAAGTCGGGGTACACTGTCAGGGTAATGTAGAGGGAGCTCTGTATTGTACCTGCCCCGGGAGTGCTCGATGCTGACACTGGGTATAAAGTGGGGGTACACTGTGAGGGTAATGTAGAGGGAGCTCTGTATTGTACCTGCCCCGGGAGTGCTCGATGCTGACACTGGGTATAAAGTGGGGGTACACTGTCAGGGTAATGTAGAGGGAGCTCTGTATTGTACCTGCCCCGGGAGTGCTCGATGCTGACACTGGGTATAAAGTGGGGGTGCACTGTCAGGGTAATGAAGCGGGAGCTCTGTATTGTACCTGCCCCGGGAGTGTTCGATGCTGACACTGGGTATAAAGTGGGGGTACACTGTCAGGGTAATGTAGAGGGAGCTCTGTATTGTACCTGCCCCGGGAGCACTCGATGCTGACACTGGGTATAAAGTGGGGGTACACTGTTGGGGTAATGTTGAGGGAGCTCTGTATTGTACCTGCCCCGGGAGTGCTCGATGCTGACACTGGGTATAAAGTGGGTGTACACAGTCAGGGTAATGTAGAGGGAGCTCTGTATTGTACCTGCCCCAGGAGTGCTCGATGCTGACACTGGGTATAAAGTGGGGGTACACTGTCAGGGTAATGTAGAGGGAGCTCTGTATTGTACCTGCCCCGGGAGTGCTCGATGCTGACACTGGGTATAAAGTGGTGGTACACTGACAGGGTCCTGTAGAGGGAGCTCTGTATTGTACCTGCCCTGGGAGCGCTCGCTGCTGACACTGGGTATAAAGTGGGGGTACACTGTCAGGGTAATGGAGAGGGAGCTCTGTATTGTACCTGCCCTGGGAGTGCTCGATGCTGACACTGGGTATAAAGTGGGGGTACACTGTCAGGGTAATGTAGAGGGAGCTCTGTATTGTACCTGCCCTGGGAGCGCTCGATGCTGACACTGGGTATAAAGTGGGGGTACACTGTCAGGGTAATGTAGAGGGAGCTCTGTATTGTACCTGCCCTGGGAGTGCTCGATGCTGACACTGGGTATAAAGTGGGGGTGTCAGGGTAATGTAGAGGGAGCTCTGTATTGTACCTGCCCTGGGAGCGCTCGATGCTGACACTGGGTATAAAGTCGGGGTACACTGTCAGGGTAATGTAGAGGGAGCTCTGTATTGTACCTGCCCCGGGAGTGCTCGATGCTGACACTGGGTATAAAGTGGGGGTACACTGTGAGGGTAATGTAGAGGGAGCTCTGTATTGTACCTGCCCCGGGAGTGCTCGATGCTGACACTGGGTATAAAGTGGGGGTACACTGTCAGGGTAATGTAGAGGGAGCTCTGTATTGTACCTGCCCCGGGAGTGCTCGATGCTGACACTGGGTATAAAGTGGGGGTGCACTGTCAGGGTAATGAAGCGGGAGCTCTGTATTGTACCTGCCCCGGGAGTGTTCGATGCTGACACTGGGTATAAAGTGGGGGTACACTGTCAGGGTAATGTAGAGGGAGCTCTGTATTGTACCTGCCCCGGGAGCACTCGATGCTGACACTGGGTATAAAGTGGGGGTACACTGTTGGGGTAATGTTGAGGGAGCTCTGTATTGTACCTGCCCCGGGAGTGCTCGATGCTGACACTGGGTATAAAGTGGGTGTACACAGTCAGGGTAATGTAGAGGGAGCTCTGTATTGTACCTGCCCCAGGAGTGCTCGATGCTGACACTGGGTATAAAGTGGGGGTACACTGTCAGGGTAATGTAGAGGGAGCTCTGTATTGTACCTGCCCCGGGAGTGCTCGATGCTGACACTGGGTATAAAGTGGTGGTACACTGACAGGGTCCTGTAGAGGGAGCTCTGTATTGTACCTGCCCTGGGAGCGCTCGCTGCTGACACTGGGTATAAAGTGGGGGTACACTGTCAGGGTAATGGAGAGGGAGCTCTGTATTGTACCTGCCCCGGGAGTGCTCGATGCTGACACTGGGTATAAAGTGGGGGGACACTGTCAGGGTAATGAAGAGGGAGCTCTGTATTGTACCTGCCCCGGGAGTGCTCGATGCTGACACTGGGTATAAAGTGGGGGTACACTGTCAGGGTAATGGAGAGGGAGCTCTGTATTGTACCTGCCCCGGGAGTGCTCGATGCTGACACTGGGTATAAAGTGGGTGTACACAGTCAGGGTAATGTAGAGGGAGCTCTGTATTGTACCTGCCCCAGGAGTGCTCGATGCTGACACTGGGTATAAAGTGGGGGTACACTGTCAGGGTAATGTAGAGGGAGCTCTGTATTGTACCTGCCCCGGGAGTGCTCGATGCTGACACTGGGTATAAAGTGGGGGTACACTGTCAGGGTAATGTAGAGGGTGCTCTGTATTGTATCTGCCCCGGGAGTGCTCGATGCTGACACTGGGTATAAAGTGGGGGTACACTGTCAGGGTAATGTAGAGGGAGCTCTGTATTGTATCTGCCCCGGGAGTGCTCGATGCTGACACTGGGTATAAAGTGGGGGTTTGCTGTCAGGGTAATGTCGAGAGAGCTCTGTATTGTACCTGCCCCGGGAGTGCTCGATGCTGACACTGGGTATAAAGTAGGGGTACACTGTCAGGGTAATGTAGAGGGAGCTCTGTATTGTACCTGCCCCGGGAGCACTCGATGCTGACACTGGATAGAAAGTGGGGGTACACTGTCAGGGTAATGTAGAGGGAGCTCTGTATTGTACCTGCCCTGGGAGTGCTCGATGCTGACACTGGGTATAAAGTGGGGGTGTCAGGGTAATGTAGAGGGAGCTCTGTATTGTACCTGCCCTGGGAGCGCTCGATGCTGACACTGGGTATAAAGTCGGGGTACACTGTCAGGGTAATGTAGAGGGAGCTCTGTATTGTACCTGCCCCGGGAGTGCTCGATGCTGACACTGGGTATAAAGTGGGGGTACACTGTGAGGGTAATGTAGAGGGAGCTCTGTATTGTACCTGCCCCGGGAGTGCTCGATGCTGACACTGGGTATAAAGTGGGGGTACACTGTCAGGGTAATGTAGAGGGAGCTCTGTATTGTACCTGCCCCGGGAGTGCTCGATGCTGACACTGGGTATAAAGTGGGGGTGCACTGTCAGGGTAATGAAGCGGGAGCTCTGTATTGTACCTGCCCCGGGAGTGTTCGATGCTGACACTGGGTATAAAGTGGGGGTACACTGTCAGGGTAATGTAGAGGGAGCTCTGTATTGTACCTGCCCCGGGAGCACTCGATGCTGACACTGGGTATAAAGTGGGGGTACACTGTTGGGGTAATGTTGAGGGAGCTCTGTATTGTACCTGCCCCGGGAGTGCTCGATGCTGACACTGGGTATAAAGTGGGTGTACACAGTCAGGGTAATGTAGAGGGAGCTCTGTATTGTACCTGCCCCAGGAGTGCTCGATGCTGACACTGGGTATAAAGTGGGGGTACACTGTCAGGGTAATGTAGAGGGAGCTCTGTATTGTACCTGCCCCGGGAGTGCTCGATGCTGACACTGGGTATAAAGTGGTGGTACACTGACAGGGTCCTGTAGAGGGAGCTCTGTATTGTACCTGCCCTGGGAGCGCTCGCTGCTGACACTGGGTATAAAGTGGGGGTACACTGTCAGGGTAATGGAGAGGGAGCTCTGTATTGTACCTGCCCCGGGAGTGCTCGATGCTGACACTGGGTATAAAGTGGGGGGACACTGTCAGGGTAATGAAGAGGGAGCTCTGTATTGTACCTGCCCCGGGAGTGCTCGATGCTGACACTGGGTATAAAGTGGGGGTACACTGTCAGGGTAATGGAGAGGGAGCTCTGTATTGTACCTGCCCCGGGAGTGCTCGATGCTGACACTGGGTATAAAGTGGGTGTACACAGTCAGGGTAATGTAGAGGGAGCTCTGTATTGTACCTGCCCCAGGAGTGCTCGATGCTGACACTGGGTATAAAGTGGGGGTACACTGTCAGGGTAATGTAGAGGGAGCTCTGTATTGTACCTGCCCCGGGAGTGCTCGATGCTGACACTGGGTATAAAGTGGGGGTACACTGTCAGGGTAATGTAGAGGGAGCTCTGTATTGTATCTGCCCCGGGAGTGCTCGATGCTGACACTGGGTATAAAGTGGGGGTACACTGTCAGGGTAATGTAGAGGGAGCTCTGTATTGTATCTGCCCCGGGAGTGCTCGATGCTGACACTGGGTATAAAGTGGGGGTTTGCTGTCAGGGTAATGTCGAGAGAGCTCTGTATTGTACCTGCCCCGGGAGTGCTCGATGCTGACACTGGGTATAAAGTAGGGGTACACTGTCAGGGTAATGTAGAGGGAGCTCTGTATTGTACCTGCCCCGGGAGCACTCGATGCTGACACTGGATAGAAAGTGGGGGTACACTGTCAGGGTAATGTAGAGGGAGCTCTGTATTGTACCTGCCCCAGGAGCGCTCGATGCTGACACTGGGTATAAAGTGGGGGTACACTGTCAGGGTAATGTCGAGGGAGCTCTGTATTGTACCTGCCCCGGGAGTGCTCGATGCTGACACTGGGTATAAAGTGGGGGTACACTGTCAGGGTAATGTAGAGGGAGCTCTGTATAGTACCTGCCCCGGGAGTGCTCGATGCTGACACTGGGTATAAAGTGGGGGTACACTGTCAGGGTAATGTAGAGGGAGCTCTGTATTGTACCTGCCCCGGGAGTGCTCGATGCTGACACTGGGTATAAAGTGGGGGTACACTGTCAGGGTAATGTCGAGGGAGCTCTGTATTGTACCTGCCCCGGGAGCGCTCGATGCTGACACTGGGTATAAAGTGGGGATACACTGTCAGGGTAATGTAGAGGGAGCTCTGTATTGTACCTGCCCCGGGAGCGCTCGATGCTGACACTGGGTATAAAGTGAGGATACACTGTCAGGGTAATGTCGAGGGAGCTCTGTATTGTACCTGCCCCGGGAGCGCTCGATGCTGACACTGGGTATAAAGTGGGGGGACACTGTCAGGGTAATGTAGAGGGAGCTCTGTATTGTACCTGCCCCTGGAGCGCTCGATGCTGACACTGGGTATAAAGTGGGGGTACACTGTCAGGGTAATGTAGAGGGAGCTCTGTATTGTACCTGCCCTGGAGTGCTCGATGCTGACACTGGGTATAAAGTGCGGGTACACTGTCAGGGTAATGTAGAGGGAGCTCTGTATTGTACCTGCCCTGGGAATGCTCGATGCTGACACTGGGTATAAAGTGGGGGTACACTGTCAGGGTAATGTAGAGGGAGCTCTGTATTGTACCTGCCCCGGGAGTGCTCGATGCTGACACTGGGTATAAAGTGGGGGTACACTGTCAGGGTAATGTAGAGGGAGCTCTGTATTGTACCTGCCCCGGGAGTGCTCGATGCTGACACTGGGTATAAAGTGGAGGTACACTGTCAGGATAATGTAGAGGGAGCTCTGTATTGTACCTGCCCTGGGAGTGTTCGATGCTGACACTGGGTATAAAGTGGGGATACACTGTCAGGATAATGTAGAGGGAGCTCTGTATTGTACCTGCCCCGGGAGTGTTCGATGCTGACACTGGGTATAAAGTGGAGGTACACTGTCAGGGTAATGTAGAGGGAGCTCTGTATTGTACCTGCCCTGGGAGCGCTCGATGCTGACACTGGGTATAAAGTGGGGGTGCACTGTCAGGGTAATGTAGAGGGAGCTCTGTATTGTACCTGTCCCGGGAGCACTCGATGCTGACACTGGGTATAAAGTGGGGGTACACTGTCAGGGTAATGTAGAGGGAGCTCTGTATTGTACCTGCCCCGGGAGTGCTCGATGCTGACACTGGGTATAAAGTGGGGGTACACTGTCACGGTAATGTAGAGGGAGCTCTGTATTGTACCTGCCCCGGGAGTGCTCGATGCTGACACTGGGTATAAAGTGGGGGTACACTGTCAGGGTAATGTAGAGGGAGCTCTATATTGTACCTGCCCCGGCGTGCTCGATGCTGACACTGGGTATAAAGTGGGGGTACACTGTCAGGGTAATGTAGAGGGAGCTCTGTATTGTACCTGCCCTGGGAATGCTCGATGCTGACACTGGGTATAAAGTGGGGGTACACTGTCAGGGTAATGTAGAGGGAGCTCTGTATTGTACCTGCCCCGGGAGTGCTCGATGCTGACACTGGGTATAAAGTGGGAGTACACTGTCAGGGTAATGTAGAGGGAGCTCTGTATTGTACCTGCCCCGGGAGTGCTCGATGCTGACACTGGGTATAAAGTGGAGGTACACTGTCAGGATAATGTAGAGGGAGCTCTGTATTGTACCTGCCCTGGGAGTGTTCGATGCTGACACTGGGTATAAAGTGGGGATACACTGTCAGGATAATGTAGAGGGAGCTCTGTATTGTACCTGCCCCAGGAGTGTTCGATGCTGACACTGGGTATAAAGTGGAGGTACACTGTCAGGGTAATGTAGAGGGAGCTCTGTATTGTACCTGCCCTGGGAGCGCTCGATGCTGACACTGGGTATAAAGTGGGGGTGCACTGTCAGGGTAATGTAGAGGGAGCTCTGTATTGTACCTGCCCTGGGAGTGCTTGATGCTGACACTGGGTATAAAGTGGGGGTACACTGTCAGGATAATGTAGAGGGAGCTCTGTATTGTACCTGCCCCGGGAGTACTCGATGCTGACACTGGGTATAAAGTGGGGGTACACTGTCAGGGTAATGTAGAGGGAGCTCTGTATTGTACCTGCCCCGGGAGTGCTCGATGCTGACACTGGGTATAAAGTGCGGGTACACTGTCAGGGTAATGTAGAGGGAGCTCTGTATTGTACCTGCCCTGGGAGTGTTCGATGCTGACACTGGGTATAAAGTGGGGGTACACTGTCAGGGTAATGTAGAGGGAGCTCTGTATTGTACCTGCCCCGGGAGCGCTCGAGGCTGACACTGGGTATAAAGTGGGAGTACACTGTCAGGGTAATGTAGAGGGAGCTCTGTATTGTACCTGCCCCGGGAGTGCTCGATGCTGACACTGGGTATAAAGTGGGGGTACACTATCAGGGTAATGTAGAGGGAGCTCTGTATTGTACCTGCCCCAGGAGCACTCGATGCTGACTCTGGGTATAAAGTGGGGGAACACTGTCAGGGTAATGTAGAGGGAGCTCTGTATTGTACCTGCCCCGGGAGTGCTCGATGCCGACACTGGGTATAAAGTGGGGGTACAGCATTAGGGTAATGTAGAGGGAGCTCTGTATTGTACCTGCCCCGGGAGTGCTCGATGCCGACACTGGGTATAAAGTGGGGGTACACTGTCAGGGTAATGTAGAGGGAGCTCTGTATTGTACCTGCCCCGGGAGTGCTCGATGCTGACACTGGGTATAAAGTGGGGGAACACTGTCAGGGTAATGTAGAGGGAGCTCTGTATTGTACCTGCCCTGGGAGTGCTCGATGCTGACACTGGGTATAAAGTGGGGGTACACTGTCGGGGTAATGTAGAGGGAGCTCTGTATTGTACCTGCCCCGGGAGTGCTCGATGTTGACACTGGGTATAAAGTGGGGGTACACTGTCAGGGTAATGTAGAGGGAGCTCTGTATTGTACCTGCCCCGGGAGTGCTCGATGCCGACACTGGGTATAAAGTGGGGGTACAGCATTAGGGTAATGTAGAGGGAGCTCTGTATTGTACCTGCCCCAGGAGTGCTCGATGCTGACACTGGGTATAAAGTGGGGGTACGCTGTCAGGGTAATGTAGAGGGAGCTCTGTATTGTACCTGCCCCAGGAGTGCTCGATGCTGACACTGGGTATAAAGTGGGGGTACACTGTCAGAGTAATGTAGAGGGAGCTCTGCTATATAACCTCATTCCCCATGCATCCCACCGAAGCAGACCCCTTCCCTTCTGCCCAGGCCCCGCCCCTCGGTTCACCCAGGCCCCGCCCCTCGGTCCGCGCAGGCCCCGCCCCCTCGGTCACTCACGCCTGGATGGATTCAGTGACGGATCCAATCTGATTGACTTTGAGCAGCAGGCAGTTACAGGCTGCATCCTCCACCGCGCGCTCAATGCGCTTCGGGTTGGTGACGGTGAGGTCGTCGCCCACGACCTGGATCCCTACGTTGGCCGTGAACTTTGACCAGGCCGCCCAATCGTCCTGATCGAAGGGGTCCTCGATCGATACCACTGCAGAGAGAGAGAGAGAGAGAGAGAGAGAGAGAGTGATCAATCTGCGTCCCGTCACCGTGCAGTGGAATCGAAGGAACAGACCCGCGTCCCATCACCGTGCGGGGGAATCGCAGGAACAGACCCGTGTCCCATCACCGTGCGGGGGAATCGCAGGAACAGACCTGCGTTCCATCACCGTGCGGGGGAATCGCAGGAACAGACCAGCGTTCCATCACCGTGCGGGGGAATCGCAGGAACAGACCCGTGTCCCATCACCGTGCGGGGGAATCGCAGGTGCAGACTCGTGTCCCATCACCGTGCGGGGGAATTGCAGGCACAGACCCGTGTCCCATCACCGTGCGGGGGAATCGCAGGTGCAGACTCGTGTCCCATCACCGTGCGGGGGAATCGCAGGTACAGTCCTGCGCCCCATCACCGTGCGGGGGAATCGCAGGTACAGACTCGTGCCCCATCACCGTGCAGGGGAATCGCAGGTACAGACTCGTGTCCCATCACCGTGCGGGGGAATCGCAGGAACAGACCCGTGTCCCATCACCGTGCGGGGGAATTGCAGGCACAGACCCGTGTCCCATCACCGTGCGGGGGAATCGCAGGTGCAGACTCGTGTCCCATCACCGTGCGGGGGAATCGCAGGTACAGTCCTGCGCCCCATCACCGTGCGGGGGAATCGCAGGTACAGACTCGTGCCCCATCACCGTGCAGGGGAATCGCAGGTACAGACTCGTGTCCCATCACCGTGCGGGGGAATCGCAGGAACAGACCCACGTCCCATCACCGTGCGGGGGAATCGCAGGAACAGACCTGCGTCCCATCACCGTGCGGGGGAATCGCAGGTACAGACCCACCTCCCATCACCGTGCGGGGAATTGCAGGCACAGACCCGTGTCCCATCACCGTGCGGGGGAATCGCAGGTGCAGACTCGTGTCCCATCACCGTGCGGGGGAATCGCAGGTACAGACTCGTGTCCCATCACCGTGCGGGGGAATCGCAGGTACAGTCCTGCGCCCCATCACCGTGCGGGGGAATCGCAGGTACAGACTCGTGCCCCATCACCGTGCAGGGGAATCGCAGGTACAGACTCGTGCCCCATCACCGTGCGGGGGAATCGCAGGTGCAGACTCGTGTCCCATCACCGTGCGGGGGAATCGCAGGTACAGTCCTGCGCCCCATCACCGTGCGGGGGAACCGCAGGCACAGACCCGTATCCCTTCACCGTGCAGGGGAATCGCAGGTACAGACCCGTATCCCTTCACCGTGCAGGGGAATCGCAGGTACAGACCCGTGTCCCATCACCGTGCGGGGGAATCGCAGGTACAGACCCGCGTCCCATCACCGTGCGGGGGAATCGCAGGTACAGACCCGCGTCCCATCACCGTGCGGGGGAATCGCAGGTACAGACCCGCGTCCCATCACCGTGCGGGGGAATCGCAGGTACAGACCCGCGACCCATCACCGTGTGGGGGAATCGCAGGTGCAGACCCGCGTCCCATCACCGTGCGGGGGAATCGCAGGCACAGACCCGTGTCCCTTCACCGTGCGGGGGAATCGCAGGCACAGACCCGCGTCCCATCACCGTGCGGGGGAATCGAAGGTACAGACCCGCGACCCATCACCGTGCGGGGGAATCGCAGGTACAGACCCGTGTCCCATCCCCGTGCGGGGAAATCGCAGGAACAGACCCACGTCCCATCACCGTGCTGGGGAATCGCAGGTACAGACCCGCGTCCCATCACCGTGCTGGGGAATCGCAGGTACAGACCCACGTCCCATCACCGTGCTGGGGAATCGCAGGTACAGACCCACGTCCCATCACCGTGCTGGGGAATCGCTGGTACAGACCTGCGTCACATCCCCGTGCGGGGAAATCGCAGGTACAGACCCACGTCCCATCACCGTGCGGGGGAATCGCAGGTACAGACCCGTGTCCCATCCCCGTGCGGGGAAATCGCAGGTACAGACCCACGTCCCATCACCGTGCTGGGGAATCGCAGGAACAGACCCGCGTCCCGTCACCGTGCAGGGGAATCGCTGGTACAGACCCGTGTCCCATCCCCGTGCGGGGAAATCGCAGGAACAGACCCATGTCCCTTCACCATGCGGGGGAATCGCAGGTACAGACCCGCGTACCATCACCGTGCGGGAGAATCGCAGGTACAGACCCGCGTCCCATCACCGTGCGGGGGAATCGCAGGTACAGACCCGCGTCCCTTCACCGTGCGGGGGAATCGCAGGTACAGACCCGCGTCCCTTCACCGTGCGGGGGAACCGCAGGCACAGACCCATGTCCCTTCACCGTGCGGGGGAATCGCAGGTACAGGCCCACGTCCCATCACCGTGCGGGTGAATCGCAGGTACAGACCCACGTCCCATCACCGTGCGGGTGAATCGCAGGTACAGACCCACGTCCCATCACCGTGCGGGGGAACCTCAGGTACAGACCCGCGCCCCATCACCGTGCGGGAGAATCGAAGGTACCGACCCGCGTCCCATCACCGTGCGGGGGAATCACAGGTACAGACCCGTGTCCCATCACCGTGCGGGGGAAGCGCAGGTACAGACCCACGTCCCATCACCGTGCGGGGGAAGCGCAGTTACAGACCCACGTCCCATCACCGTGCGGGTGAATCGCAGGTACAGACCCACGTCCCATCACCGTGCGGGGGAATCGCAGGTACAGACCCACGTCCAATCACCGTGCGGGGGAATCGCAGGTACAGACCCGCGTCCCTTCACCGTGCGGGGGAACCGCAGGCACAGACCCATGTCCCTTCACCGTGCGGGGGAATCGCAGGTACAGGCCCACGTCCCATCACCGTGCGGGTGAATCGCAGGTACAGACCCACGTCCCATCACCGTGCGGGTGAATCGCAGGTACAGACCCACGTCCCATCACCGTGCGGGGGAACCTCAGGTACAGACCCGCGCCCCATCACCGTGCGGGAGAATCGAAGGTACCGACCCGCGTCCCATCACCGTGCGGGGGAATCACAGGTACAGACCCGTGTCCCATCACCGTGCGGGGGAAGCGCAGGTACAGACCCACGTCCCATCACCGTGCGGGGGAAGCGCAGTTACAGACCCACGTCCCATCACCGTGCGGGTGAATCGCAGGTACAGACCCACGTCCCATCACCGTGCGGGGGAATCGCAGGTACAGACCCACGTCCAATCACCGTGCGGGGGAAGCGCAGGTACAGACCCACGTCCCATCACCATGTGGGGGAATCGCAGGTACAGACCCGCGTCCCATCACCGTGCGGGGGAATCGCAGGTACAGACCCGTGTCCCATCACCGTGCGGGGGAAGCGCAGGTACAGACCCGCGTCCCATCACCGTGCGGGGGAATCGCAGGTACTGACCCGCGTCCCATCACCGTGCGGGGGAATCGCAGGTACAGACCCGCGTCCCATCACCGTGCGGGGGAATCGCAGGTACAGACCCGTGTCCCATCACCGTGCGGGGGAAGCGCAGGTACAGACCCGCGTCCCATCACCGTGCGGGGGAATCGCAGGTACTGACCCGCGTCCCATCACCGTGCGGGGGAATCGCAGGTACAGACCCGCGTCCCATCACCGTGTGGGGGAATCGCAGTTACAGACCCGCGTCCCATCACTGTGCGGGTGAATCGCAGGTACAGACCCACGTCCCATCACCGTGCGGGTGAATCGCAGGTACAGACCCACGTCCCATCACCATGTGGGGGAATCGCAGGTACAGACCCGCGTCCCATCACCGTGCGGGGGAATCGCAGGTACAGACCCGCGTCCCATCACTGTGCGGGGGAATCGCAGGAACAGACCCACGTCCCATCACCGTGCGGGGGAATCGCAGGTACAGACCCGCGTCCCATCACCGTGCGGGGGAATCGCAGGTACAGACCCGTGTCCCATCACCGTGCGGGGGAAGCGCAGGTACAGACCCGCGTCCCATCACCGTGCGGGGGAATCGCAGGTACTGACCCGCGTCCCATCACCGTGCGGGGGAATCGCAGGTACAGACCCGTGTCCCATCACCGTGTGGGGGAATCGCAGGTACAGACCCACGTCCCATCACTGTGCGGGGGAATCGCAGGTACAGAGCCGTGTCCCATCACCGTGCGGGGGAATCGCAGGTACAGACCCGCGTCCCATCACTGTGCGGGTGAATCGCAGGTACAGAGCCGTGTCCCATCACCGTGCAGGGGAATCGCAGGTACAGACCCGCGTCCCATCACCATGTGGGGGAATCGCAGTTACAGACCCGTGTCCCATCACCGTGCGGGGGAAGCGCAGGTACAGACCCACGTCCCATCACCGTGCGGGGGAATCGCAGGTACAGACCCGCGTCCCATCACCGTGCGGGGGAATCGCAGGTACAGACCCGCGTCCCATCACCGTGCGGGGGAATCGCAGGTACAGACCCACGTCCCATCACCATGTGGGGGAATCGCAGGTACAGACCCGCGTCCCATCACCGTGCGGGGGAATCGCAGGTACAGAACCGCGTCCCATCACCGTGCGGGGGAATCGCAGGAAGAGACCCGCGTCCCATCACCGTGCGGTGGAATCGCAGGAACAGCCCTGCGTCCCATCACCGTGCGGGGGAATCGCAGGAACAGCCCTGCGTCCCATCACCATGCGGGGGAATCGCAGGAAGAGACCCGCGTCCCATCACCGTGCGGGGGAATCGCAGGTACAGACCCGCGTCCCATCACCGTGCGGGGGAATCGCAGGTACAGACCCACGTCCCAGCACCGTGCGGGGGAATCGCAGGAACAGCCCTGCGTCCCATCACCGTGCGGGGGAATCGCAGGAAGAGACCCGCGTCCCATCACCGTGCAGGGGAATCGCAGGAACAGACCCACGTCCCAGCACCGTGCGGGGGAATCGCAGGTACAGACCCGCGTCCCATCACCGTGCGGGGGAATCGCAGGTACTGACCCGCGTCCCATCACCGTGCGGGTGAATCGCAGGTACAGACCCACGTCCCATCACCGTGCGGGGGAACCTCAGGTACAGACCCGCGCCCCATCACCGTGCGGGAGAATCGAAGGTACCGACCCGCGTCCCATCACCGTGCGGGGGAATCGCAGGTACAGACCCACGTCCCATCACCGTGCGGGGGAAGCGCAGGTACAGACCCACGTCCCATCACCATGTGGGGGAATCGCAGGTACAGACCCGCGTCCCATCACCGTGCGGGGGAATCGCAGGTACAGACCCGTGTCCCATCACCGTGCGGGGGAAGCGCAGGTACTGACCCGCGTCCCATCACCGTGCGGGGGAATCGCAGGTACTGACCCGCGTCCCATCACCGTGCGGGGGAATCGCAGGTACAGACCCGCGTCCCATCACCGTGCGGGTGAATCGCAGGTACAGACCCACGTCCCATCACCATGTGGGGGAATCGCAGTTACAGACCCGCGTCCCATCACTGTGCGGGTGAATCGCAGGTACTGACCCGCGTCCCATCACCGTGCGGGTGAATCGCAGGTACAGACCCACGTCCCATCACCGTGCGGGTGAATCGCAGGTACAGACCCGCGTCCCATCACTGTGCGGGTGAATCGCAGGTACTGACCCGCGTCCCATCACCGTGCGGGTGAATCGCAGGTACAGACCCACGTCCCATCACCATGTGGGGGAATCGCAGGTACAGACCCGCGTCCCATCACCGTGCGGGAGAATCGCAGGTATAGACCCGTGTCCCATCACCGTGCGGGGGAAGCGCAGGTACAGACCCGCGTCCCATCACCGTGCGGGGGAATCGCAGGTACTGACCCGCGTCCCATCACCGTGCGGGAGAATCGCAGGTATAGACCCGTGTCCCATCACCGTGCGGGGGAATCGCAGGAACAGACCCGCGTCCCATCACCGTGCGGGAGAATCGCAGGTATAGACCCGTGTCCCATCACTGTGCGGGGGAAGCGCAGGTACAGACCCGCGTCCCATCACCGTGCGGGGGAATCGCAGGTACTGACCCGCGTCCCATCACCGTGCGGGGGAATCGCAGGTACAGACCCGTGTCCCATCACCGTGCGGGGGAAGCGCAGGTACAGACCCGCGTCCCATCACCGTGCGGGGGAATCGCAGGTACAGACCCACGTCCCATCACCATGTGGGGGAATCGCAGTTACAGACCCGCGTCCCATCACCGTGTGGGGGAATCGCAGTTACAGACCCGTGTCCCATCACTGTGCGGGGGAATCGCAGGTACAGACCCGCGTCCCATCACTGTGCGGGTGAATCGCAGGTACAGACCCGCGTCCCATCACCATGTGGGGGAATCGCAGGAACAGACCCGCGTCCCATCACCATGTGGGGGAATCGCAGGAACAGACCCGCGTCCCATCACCGTGCGGGGGAATCGCAGGTACAGTCCCGTGTCCCATCACCGTGCGGGGGAATCGCAGGTACAGACCCGTGTCCCATCACCGTGCGGGGGAATCGCAGGTACTGACCCGCGTCCCATCACCGTGCGGGGGAATCGCAGGTACAGACCCGCGTCCCATCACCGTGTGGGGGAATCGCAGGTACAGACCCGCGTCCCATCACCGTGCGGGGGAATCGCAGGTACAGACCCGCATCCCATCGCTGTGTGGGGGAATCGCAGGAAGAGACCCGCGTCCCATCACCATGTGGGGGAATCGCAGGTACAGAACCGCATCCCATCGCTGTGTGGGGGAATCGCAGGAAGAGACCCGCGTCCCATCACTGTGTGGGGGAATCGCAGGTACAGACCCACGACCCATCACCGTGCGGGGGAATCGCAGGTACAGACCCGCGTCCCATCACTGTGTGGGGGAATCGCAGGTACAGACCCACGACCCATCACCGTGCGGGGGAATCGCAGGTACAGACCTGCGTCCCATCACCGTGCGGTGGAATCGCAGGTACAGACCCGCGTCCCATCACCGTGCGGGGGAATCGCAGGAACAGCCCTGCGTCCCATCACCGTGCGGGGGAATCGCAGGTACAGACCCGCGTCCCATCACCGTGCGGTGGAATCGCAGGTACAGACCCGCGTCCCATCACCGTGCGGGGGTATCGCAGGTACAGACCCGCGTCCCATCAACGTGCGGGGGAATCGCAGGAAGAGACCCGCGTCCCATCACCGTGCGGGGGAATCGCTGGTACAGTCCCGTGTCCCATCACCGTGCGGGGGAATCGCAGTTACAGACCCGTGTCCCATCACCGTGCGGGGGAATCGCAGGTACAGACCCGCGTCCCATCACCGTGCGGGGGAATCGCAGGTACAGACCCGTGTCCCATCACCGTGCGGGGGAATCGCAGGTACAGACCCGCGTCCCATCACCGTGCGGGGGAATCGCAGGTACAGACCCGCGTCCCATCAACGTGCGGGGGAATCGCAGGTACAGACCCGCGTCCCATCAACGTGCGGGGGAATCGCTGGTACTGACCCACGTCCCATCAACGTGCGGGGGAATCGCAGGTACAGACCCACGTCCCATCAACGTGCGGGTGAACCGCAGGTACAGACCCACGTCCCATCACCGTGCGGGGGAATCACAGGTACAGACCCGTGTCCCATCACCGTGCGGGGGAATCGCAGGTACAGACCCACGTCCCATCACCGTGCGGGGGAATCGCAGGTACGGACCCACGTCCCATCACCGTGCGGGGGAATCGCAGGTACGGACCCACGTCCCATCACCGTGCGGGGGAATCGCAGGTACAGACCCACGTCCCATCACCGTGCGGGGGAGTCTCACGGGTTAAGATCAGGCTAACTGCAGCACAGGACGAAGATAGAGCCTGGGTGTTTCCAGCTCGCCCTCTGCCCTTACCTGGGTAATCGCGGACAAAGGTCTTGTAGAGGTCGGCCAGCTCGTCGGGCGAGATGTAGCGGCTGGGGTCGTCCGGGGACTTGAAGTCCAGGTCGTACTGTCCGCCCTTGTAGAACTCTGAGGCAGCGACGTCCATTCCCACTACCACCTTGTCCGTGTAGCCTGCTTTGGCAATGGCACTCTTGATGAGTTCGAGAGCTGAAGGAGGGGGACAGGAGAGAGAGTGAGAAAGAGAGGGAGAGGGCAGCAGTGAATGACAGCGAGAACAAAACAGGGAATGACAGCGAGAACAAAACAGGGAATGACAGCGAGAACCAAACAGGGAATGACAGCGAGAACCAAACAGGGAATGACAGCGAGAACCAAACAGGGAATGACAGCGAGAACCAAACAGGGAATGACAGCGAGAACCAAACAGGGAATGACAGCGAGAACCAAACAAGGAATGACAGCGAGAACCAAACAGGGAATGACAGCGAGAAAACAGGGAATGACAGCGAGAACCAAACAGGGAATGACAGCGAGAACCAAACAGGGAATGACAGCGAGAACCAAACAGGGAATGACAGCGAGAACCAAACAGGGAATGACAGCGAGAACCAGTGAATGACAGCAAGATCCAAACTAAGCACCAACAATGCATGGAGGAGAGGGAGGACGGGCCCTGGGTCAATGCAGGAGAGGTCGGGGTCAGCGCAGGGGTCAGTGAGAGAGCCGGGGTCAGAGAGGCAACAGGGAGAGGGCCGGGGTCAGAGAGGGGACAGGGAGAGGGCCGGGGTCAGAGAGGGACCAGGGAGAGGGCCGGGTCAGAGAGGGGACAGGGAGAGGGCCGGGGTCAGAGAGGGACCAGGGAGAGGGCCGGGTCAGAGAGGGGACAGGGAGAGGGCCAGGGTCAGGGAGGGGTCAGGGAGAGGGCCGGGTCAGAGAGGGAACAGGGAGAGGGCCGGGTCAGAGAGGGAACAGGGAGAGGGCCGGGGTCAGAGAGGGTACAGGGAGAGGGCCGGGGTCAGAGAGGGTACAGGGAGAGGGCCGGGGTCAGAGAGGGTACAGGGAGAGGGCCGGGGTCAGAGAGGGACCAGGGAGAGGGCCGGGGTCAGAGAGGGAACAGGGAGAGGGCCGGGGTCAGAGAGGGACCAGGGAGAGGGCCGGGGTCAGAGAGGGAACAGGGAGAGGGCCGGGGTCAGAGAGGGACCAGGGAGAGGGCCGGGGTCAGAGCGGGGTCAGGGAGAGGGCCGGGGTCAGAGAGGGACCAGGGAGAGGGCCGGGTCAGAGAGGGACCAGGGAGAGGGCCGGGTCAGAGAGGGTACAGGGAGAGGGCCGGGGTCAGAGAGGGACCAGGGAGAGGGCCGGGTCAGAGAGGGTACAGGGAGAGGGCCGGGGTCAGAGAGGGACCAGGGAGAGGGCCGGGGTCAGAGAGGGGTCAGGGAGAGGGCCGGGTCAGAGAGGGACCAGGGAGTGGGCCGGGTCAGAGAGGGACCAGGGAGAGGGCCGGGGTCAGAGAGGGACCAGGGAGAGGGCCGGGGTCAGAGAGGGACCAGGGAGAGGGCCGGGGTCAGAGAGAGAACAGGGAGAGGGCCAGGGTCAGAGAGGGGTCAGGGAGAGGGCCGGGGTCAGAGAGAGAACAGGGAGAGGGCCGGGGTCAGAGAGAGAACAGGGAGAGGGCCGGGGTCAGGGAAAGGGAACAGGGAGAGGGCCGGGGTCAGGGAAAGGGAACAGGGAGAGGGCCGGGGTCAGAGAGGGGTCAGGGAGAGGGCCGGGGTCAGAGAGAGAACAGGGAGAGGGCCGGGGTCAGAGAGGGGTCAGGGAGAGGGCCGGGGTCAGAGAGGGACCAGGGAGAGGGCCGGGTCAGAGAGGGAACAGGGAGAGAGCCGGGGTCAGAGAGGGAACAGGGAGAGGGCCGGGTCAGGGAAAGGGAACAGGGAGAGGGCCGGGGTCAGAGAGGGGTCAGGGAGAGGGCCGGGTCAGGGAAAGGGAACAGGGAGAGGGCTGGGGTCAGAGAGGGGACAGGGAGAGGGCCGGGTCAGGGAAAGGGAACAGGGAGAGGGCCGGGTCAGAGAGGGACCAGGGAGAGGGCCGGGGTCAGGGAAAGGGAACAGGGAGAGGGCCGGGTCAGAGAGGGGACAGGGAGAGGGCTGGGGTCAGAGAGGGGTCAGGGAGAGGGCCGGGGTCAGAGAGGGGTCAGGGAGAGGGCCGGGGTCAGAGAGAGAACAGGGAGAGGGCCGGGGTCAGAGAGGGGTCAGGGAGAGGGCCAGGGTCAGGGAGGGGTCAGGGAGAGGGCCAGGGTCAGGGAGGGGTCAGGGAGAGGGCCAGGGTCAGGGAGGGAACAGGGAGAGGGCTGGGGTCAGAGAGGGGTCAGGGAGAGGGCCGGGTCAGAGAGGGGTCAGGGAGAGGGCCAGGGTCAGGGAGGGGTCAGGGAGAGGGCCAGGGTCAGGGAGGGAACAGGGAGAGGGCTGGGGTCAGAGAGGGGTCAGGGAGAGGGCCGGGGTCAGAGAGAGAACAGGGAGAGGGCCGGGGTCAGAGAGGGGTCAGGGAGAGGGCCAGGGTCAGAGAGGGGTCAGGGAGAGGGCCAGGGTCAGAGAGGGGTCAGGGAGAGGGCCAGGGTCAGAGAGGGGTCAGGGAGAGGGCCGGGGTCAGAGAGAGAACAGGGAGAGGGCCGGGGTCAGAGAGGGGTCAGGGAGAGGGCCGGGTCAGAGAGGGGTCAGGGAGAGGGCCGGGTCAGAGAGGGGTCAGGGAGAGGGCCGGGTCAGAGAGGGGTCAGGGAGAGGGCCGGGGTCAGAGAGAGAACAGGGAGAGGGCCGGGGTCAGAGAGAGAACAGGGAGAGGGCCGGGGTCAGGGAAAGGGAACAGGGAGAGGGCTGGGGTCAGAGAGGGGTCAGGGAGAGGGCTGGGGTCAGAGAGGGGTCAGGGAGAGGGCCGGGGTCAGAGAGGGGTCAGGGAGAGGGCCGGGGTCAGAGAGAGAACAGGGAGAGGGCCGGGGTCAGGGAAAGGGAACAGGGAGAGGGCCGGGGTCAGAGAGGGGTCAGGGAGAGGGCCGGGGTCAGAGAGAGAACAGGGAGGGGGCTGGGGTCAGAGAGGGGTCAGAGAGAGGGCCGGGGTCAGAGAGAGAACAGGGAGAGGGCCAGGGTCAGGGAGAGGGCTGGGGTCAGAGAGAGAACAGGGAGAGGGCCAGGGTCAGGGAGAGGGCTGGGGTCAGAGAGAGAACAGGGAGAGGGCCAGGGTCAGGGAGGGGTCAGGGAGAGGGCCGGGGTCAGGGAGAGGGCCGGGGTCAGGGAGAGGGCCAGGGTCAGGGGGAGGGCTGGGGTCAGAGAGAGAACAGGGAGGGGGCCGGGTCAGAGAGGGGTCAGGGAGAGGGCCGGGGTCAGGGAGAGGGCCGGGGTCAGGGAGAGGGCCAGGGTCAGGGGGAGGGGAGGGGTCAGGGAGAGGGCCGGGGTCAGAGGGGGAAACAGCGTAGGGGGCCAGGGTCAGAGTGGGGAGGTGGGTCACCAACATCAGTCTACCTCAGCATAGGCCCGGGACGGACTCCGGGCCTTTCCTGTGCCGGGAGGCCCCCTCCTCACCTTCACAATTCTCCACGATGTTGGGGGCAAATCCCCCCTCGTCCCCCACGTTGGTGGCATCCTGCCCGTACTTGGCCTTGATAACACTCTTCAGGCTGTGGTAGACCTCGGCTCCGATCCGCAGGGCGTCCCGGAAATTCTCTGCACCCACTGGCAGGATCATGAACTCCTGCATGGCCAGCTTGTTCCCAGCGTGGGACCCACCATTGATCACGTTGAAGGCCTGGGGTAGAGAGAAAAACAAAATGGAGGCCGCGTCAATCGGTCGCGGTTTCAAACCGTCCCATCAAACACTCCCAGGGCAGGTACAGCACGGGTTAGATACAGAGTAAAGCTCCCTCTACACTGTCCCATCAAACACTCCCAGGGCAGGTACAGCACGGGTTAGATACAGAGTAAAGCTCCCTCTACACTGTCCCATCAAACACTCCCAGGGCAGGTACAGCACGGGTTAGATACAGAGTAAAGCTCCCTCTACACTGTCCCATCAAACACTCCCAGGGCAGGTACAGCACAGGTTAGATACAGAGTAAAGCTCCCTCTACACTGTCCCATCAAACACTCCCAGGGCAGGTACAGCACGGGTTAGATACAGAGTAAAGCTCCCTCTACACTGTCCCATCAAACACTCCCAGGGCAGGTACAGCACGGGTTAGATACAGAGTAAAGCTCCCTCTACACTGTCCCATCAAACACTCCCAGGGCAGGTACAGCACAGGTTAGATACAGAGTAAAGCTCCATCTACACTGTCCCATCAAACACTCCCAGGGCAGGTACAGCACGGGTTAGATACAGAGTAAAGCTCCCTCTACACTGTCCCATCAAACACTCCCAGGGCAGGTACAGCACGGGTTAGATACAGAGTAAAGCTCCCTCTACACTGTCCCATCAAACATTCCCAGGGCAGGTACAGTACGGGTTAGATACAGAGTAAAGCTCCCTCTACACTGTCCCATCAAACACTCCCAGGGCAGGGACAGCACGGGGTTAGATACAGAGTAAAGCTCCCTCTACACTGTCCCATCAAACACTCCCAGGGCAGGTACAGCACGGGTTAGATACAGTGTAAAGCTCCCTCTACACTGTCCCATCAAACACTCCCAGGGCAGGCGCAGCACGGTTTAGATACAGAGTAAAGCTCCCTCTACACTGTCCCATCAAACACTCCCAGTGCAGGTACAGCATGGGTTAGATACAGAGTAAAGCTCCCTCTACACTGTCCCGTCAAACACTCCCAGGGCAGGTACAGCACGGGTTAGATACAGTGTAAAGCTCCCTCTACACTGTCCCATCAAACACTCCCAGGGCAGGTACAGCACGGGTTCGATACAGAGTAAAGCTCCATCTACACTGTCCCATCAAACACTGCCAGGACAGGTACAGCACGGGTTAGATACATAGTAAAGCTCCCTCTACACTGTCCCATCAAACACTCCCAGGGCAGGTACAGCACGGGTTAGATACAGAGTAAAGCTCCCTCTACACTGTCCCATCAAACACTCCCAGGGCAGGTACAGCACGGGTTAGATACAGAGTAAAGTTCCCTCTACACTGTCCCATCAAACACTCCCAGGGTAGGTACAGCACGGGTTAGATACAGAGTAAAGCTCCCTCTACACTGTCCCATCAAACACTCCCAGGGCAGGTACAGCACGGGTTAGATACAGAGTAAAACTCCCTCTACACTGTCCCATCAAACACTCCCAGGGCAGGTACAGCATGGGTTAGATACAGAGTAAAGCTCCCTCTACACTGCCCCATCAAACACTCCCAGGGCAGGTATAGCACGGGTTAGATACAGAGTAAAGCTCCATCTACATTGTCCCATCAAACACTCCCAGGGCAGGTACAGCACGGGTTAGATACAGAGTAACGCTCCCTCTACACTGTCCCATCAAACACTCCCAGGGCAGGTACAGCACGGGTTAGATACAGAGTAAAGCTCCCTCTACACTGTCCCATCAAACACTCCCAGGGCAGGGACAGCACGGGGTTAGATACAGAGTAAAGCTCCCTCTACACTGTCCCATCAAACACTCCCAGGGCAGGTGCAGCACAGTTTAGATACAGAGTAAAGCTCCCTCTACACTGTCCCATCAAACACTCCCAGGGCAGGTACAGCACGGGTTCGATACAGAGTAAAGCTCCATCTACACTGTCCCATCAAACACTGCCAGGACAGGTACAGCACGGGTTAGATACAGAGTAAAGCTCCCTCTACACTGTCCCATCAAACACTCCCAGGGCAGGTACAGCACGGGTTAGATACAGAGTAAAGCTCCCTCTACACTGTCCCATCAAACACTCCCAGGGCAAGTACAGCACGGGATATATACAGAGTAAAGCTCCCTCTACACTGTCCCATCAAACACTCCCAGGGCAGGTACAGCACGGGTTAGATACAGAGTAAAGCTCCCTCAACTGTCCCATCAAACACTCCCAGGGCAGGTACAGCACGGAGTTAGATACAGAGTAAAGCTCCCTCTGCACTGTCCCATCAAACACTCCCAGGGCAGGTACAGCACGGGTTAGCTAAAGAGTAAAGCTCCCTCTACACTGCCCCATCAAACACTCCCAGGGCAGGTACAGCACGTGTTAGATACAGAGTAAAGCTCCCTCTACACTGTCCCATCAAACACTCCCAGGGCAGGTACAGCACGGGTTAGATACAGAGTAAAGCTCCCTCTACACTGTCCCATCAAACACTCACAGGGCAGGTCCAGCACGGGTTAGATACACAGTAAAGCTCCCTCTACACTGTCCCATCAAACACTCCCAGGGCAGGTACAGCACGGGTTAGATACAGAGTAAAGCTCCATCTACACTGTCCCATCAAACACTCCCAGGGCAGGTACAGCACGGGTTAGATACAGAGCAAAGCTCCCTCTACACTGTCCCATCAAACACTCCCCGGGCAGGTACAGCACGGGTTAGATACAGGGTAAAGCTCCCTCTACATTGTCCCATCAAACACTCCCAGGGCAGGTACAGCACGGGTTAGATACAGAGTAAAGCTCCCTCTACACTGTCCCATCAAACACTCCCAGGTCAGGTACAGCATGGGTTAGATACAGAGTAAAGCTCCCTCTACACTGTCCCATCAAACACTCCCAGGGCAGGTACAGCACGGGTTAGATACAGAGTAAAGCTCCCTCTACACTGTACCATCAAACACTCCCAGGGCAGGTACAGCACAGAGTTAGATACAGAGTAAAGCTCCCTCTACTGTCCCATCAAACACTCCCAGGGCAGGTACAGCACGGGTTAGATACAGAGTAAAGCTCCCTCTACACTGTCCCATCAAACACTCCCAGGGCAGGTATAGCAAGGGTTAGATACAGAGTAAAGCTCCCTCTACACTGTCCCATCAAACACTCCCAGGGCAGGTACAGCACGGAGTTAGATACATACAGCACGGAGTTAGGTACAGAGTAAAGCTCCCTCTACTGTCCCATCAAACACTCCCAGGGCAGCTACAACACGGGTTAGATACAGAGTAAAGCTCCCTCTACACTGTCCCATCAAACACTCCCAGGGCAGGTACAGCACGGTTAGATACAGAGTAAACCTCCCTCTACGCTGCCCCATCAAACACTCCCAGGGCAGGTACAGCACGGGTTAGATACAGAGTAAAGCACCATCTACACTGTCCCATCAAACACTCCCCGGGCAGCTACAGCACGGGTTAGATACAGAGTAAAGCTCCCTCTACATTGTCCATCAAACACTCCCAGGGCAGGTACAGCACGGGTTAGATACAGAGTAAGCTCCCTCTACACTGTCCCATCAAACAGTCCCAGGGCAGGTACAGCACGGGTTAGATACAGAGTAAAGCTCTCTCTACACTGTCCCATCAAACACTCCCAGGGCAGGTACAGCACGGGTTAGATACAGAGTAAAGCTCCCTCTACACTGTCCCATGAAACACTCCCAGGGCAGGTACAGCACGGGTTAGATACAGAGTAAAGCTCCCTCTACACTGTCCCATTAAACACTCCCAGGGCAGGTACAGCACGGGTTAGATACAGAGTAAAGCTCCCTCTACACTGTCCCATCAAACACTCCCAGGGCAGGTACAGCACGGGTTAGATACAGAACGGGGTAGATGCAGGGTAAAGCTCCCTCTACACTGTCCCATCAAACACTCCCAGGGCAGGTACAGCACGGATTAGATACAGAGTAAAGCTCCCTCTACACTGTCCCATCAAACACTCCCAGGGCAGGTACAGCACGGAGTTAGATACAGAGTAAAGCTCCCTCTACACTGTCCATCAAACACTCCCAGGGCAGGTACAGCACGGAGTTAGATACATACAGCACGGAGTTAGATACAGAGTAAAGCTCCCTCTACTGTCCCATCAAACGCTCCCAGGGCAGGTACAACACGGGGTAGATACAGAGTAAAGCTCCCTCTACACTGTCCCATCAAACACTCCCCGGGCAGCTACAGCACGGGTTAGATACAGAGTAAAGCTCCCTCTACATTGTCCCATCAAACACTCCCAGGGCAGGTACAGCACGGGTCAGATACAGAGTAAAGCTCTCTCTACACTGTCCCATCAAACACTCCCAGGCCAGGTACAGCACGGGTTACATACAAAGTAAAGCTCCCTCTACATTGTCCAATCAAACACTCCCAGGGCAGGTACAGCACGGGTTAGATGCAGAGTAAAGCTCCCTCTACACTGTCCCATCAAACACTCCCAGGGCAGGTATAGCACGGGTTAGATACAGAGTAAAGCTCTCTCTACACTGTCCCATCAAACACTCCCAGGACAGGTACAGCACCGGTTAGATACAGAGTAAAGCTCTCTCTACACTGTCCCATCAAGCACTCCCAGGGCAGGTACAGCACGGAGTTCGATACAGAGTAAAGCTCCCTCTACACTGTCCCATCAAACACTCCCAGGGCAGGGACAGCACGGGTTAGATACAGAGTAAAGCTCCCTCTACACTGCCCCATCAAACACTCCCAGGGCAGGTACAGCACGGGTTAGAGACAGAGTAAAGCTCCCTCTACACTGTCCCATCAAACACTCCCAGGGCAGGTACAGCACGGGTTAGATACAGAGTAAAGCTCCATCTACACTGTCCCATCAAACACTCCCAGGGCAGGTACAGCACGGGTTAGATGCAGAGTAAAGCTCCCTCTACACTGTCCATCAAACACTCCCAGGGCAGGTACAGCACGGGTTAGATACAGAGTAAAGCTCCCTCTACACTGTCCCATCAAACACTCCCAGAGCAGGTACAACACGGGTTAGATACAGAGTAAAGCTCCCTCTACACTGTCCCATCAAACACTCCCAGGGCAGGTACAGCACGGAGTTAGATACAGAGTAAAGCTCCCTCTACTGTCCATCAAACACTCCCAGGGCAGGAACAACACGGGTTAGATACAGAGTAAAGCTCCCTCTACACTGTCCCATCAAACACTCCCAAGGCAGGTATAGCACGGGATCGATACAGAGTGAAGCTCCCTCTACACTGTCCCATCAAACACTCCCAGGGCAGGTACAGCATGGGTTAGATACAGAGTAAAGCTCCCTCTACTGTCCCATCAAACACTCCCAGGGCAGGTACAGCACAGGTGAGATACAGAGTAAAGCTCCCTCTACACTGTCCCATCAAACACTCCCAGGGCAGGGACAGCACGGGTTAGATACAGAGTAAAGCTCCCTCTACACTGTCCCATCAAACACTCCCAGGGCAGGTACAGCACGGGTTAGATACAGAGTAAAGCTCCCTCTACACTGTCCCATCAAACACTCCCAGGGCAGGTACAGCACGGGTTAGATACAGAGTAAAGCTCCCTCTACACTGTCCCATCAAACACTCCCAGGGCAGGTACAGCACGGGTTAGATACAGAGTAAAGCTCCCTCTACACTGTCCCATCAAACACACCCAGGGCAGGTACAGCATGGGTTAGATACAGAGTAAAGCTCCCTCTACACTGTCCCATGAAACACTCCCAGGGCAGGTACAGCACGGGTTAGATACAGAGAAAAGCTCCCTCTACATTGTCCATCAAACACTCCCAGGGCAGGTACAGCACGGGTTAGATACAGAGTAAAGCTCCCTCTACACTGTCCCATGAAACACTCCCAGGGCAGGTACAGCACGGGTTAGATACAGAGTAAAGCTCCCTCTACACTGTCCCATTAAACACTCCCAGGGCAGGTACAGCACGGGTTAGATACAGAGTAAAGCTCCCTCTACACTGTCCCATCAAACCCTCCCAGGGCAGGTACAGCACGGGTTAGATACAGAGTAACGCTCCCTCCACATTGTCCCATCAAACACTCCCAGGGCTGGTGCAGCATGGGTTAGATACAGAGTAAAGCTCCCTCTACACTGTCCCATCAAACACTCCCAGGGCAGGTACAGCATGGGTTAGATACAGAGTAAAGCTCCCTCTACACTGTCCCATCAAACACTCCCAGGGCAGGTACAGCACGGGTTAGATACAGAGTAAAGCTCCCTCTACACTGTCCATCAAACACTCCTAGGGCAGGTACAGCACGGGTTAGATACAGAGTAAAGCTCCCTCTACACTGTCCCATCAAACCCTCCCAGGGCAGGTACAGCACGGGTTAGATACAGAGTAAAGCTCCATCTTCACTGTCCCATCAAACACTCCCAGGGCAGGTACAGCACGGGTTAGATACAGAGTAAAGCTCCCTCTACACTGTCCCATCAAACACTCCCAGGGCAGGTACAGCACGGAGTTAGATACAGAGTAAAGCTCCCTCTACTGTCCCATCAAAGACTCCCAGGGCAGGTACAACACGGGTTAGATACAGAGTAAAGCTCCCTCTACACTGTCCCATCAAACACTCCCAGGGCAGGTGAAGCACGGGTTAGATACAGAGTAAAGCTCCCTCTACACTGTCCCATCAAACACTCCCAGGGCAGGTACAGCACGGAGTTAGATACATACAGCACGGAGTTAGATACAGAGTAAAGCTCCCTCTACTGTCCCATCAAACGCTCCCAGGGCAGGTACAACACGGGGTAGATACAGAGTAAAGCTCCCTCTACACTGTCCCATCAAACACTCCCAGGGCAGGTACAGCACGGGTTAGATACAGAGTAAACCTCCCTCTACACTGCCCCATCAGACACTCCCAGGGCAGGAACAGCACGGGTTAGATACAGAGTAAAGCTCCCTCTACACTGGCCCTTCAAACACTCCCAGGGCAGGTACAGCACGGGTTAGATACAGAGTAAAGCTCCATCTACACTGTCCCATCAAACACTCCCAGGGCAGGTACAGCACGGGTTAGATACAGAGTAAAGCTCCCTCTACACTGTCCCATCAAACACTCCCCGGGCAGCTACAGCACGGGTTAGATACAGAGCAAAGCTCCCTCTACACTGTCCCATCAAACACTCCCCGGGCAGCTACAGCACGGGTTAGATACAGAGTAAAGCTCCCTCTACATTGTCCCATCAAACACTCCCAGGGCAGGTACAGCACGGGTTAGATACAGAGTAAAGCGCTCTCTACACTGTCCCATCAAACACTCCCAGGCCAGGTACAGCACGGGTTAGATACAAAGTAAAGCTCCCTCTACATTGTCCAATCAAACACTCCCAGGGCAGGTACAGCACGGGTTAGATACAGAGTAAAGCTCCCTCTACACTGTCCCATCAAACACTCCCAGGGCAGGTACAGCACGGGTTAGATACAGAGTAAAGCTCCCTCTACACTGTCCCATCAAACCCTCCCAGGGCAGGTACAGCACGGGTTAGATACAGAGTAAAGTTCCCTCTACACTGTCCCATTAAACACTCCCAGGGCAGGTACAGCACGGGTTAGATACAGAGTAAAGCTCCCTCTACACTGTCCCATCAAACCCTCCCAGGGCAGGTACAGCACGGGTTAGATACAGAGTAACGCTCCCTCTACATTGTCCCATCAAACACTCCCAGGGCAGGTACAGCATGGGTTAGATACAGAGTAAAGCTCCCTCTACACTGTCCCATCAAACACTCCCAGGGCAGGTACAGCATGGGTTAGATACAGAGTAAAGCTCCCTCTACACTGTCCCATCAAACACTCCCAGGGCAGGTACAGCACGGGTTAGATACAGAGTAAAGCTCCCTCTACACTGTCCCATCAAACACTCCCAGGGCAGGTACAGCACGGGTTAGATACAGAGTAAAGCTCCCTCTACACTGTCCCATCAAACACTCCCAGGGCAGGTACAGCACGGGTTAGATACAGAGTAAAGCTCCCTCTACACTGTCCCATCAAACACTCCCAGGGCAGGTACAGCACGGGTTAGATACAGAGTAAAGCTCCCTCTACACTGTCCCATCAAACACACCCAGGGCAGGTACAGCATGGGTTAGATACAGAGTAAAGCTCCCTCTACACTGTCCCATGAAACACTCCCAGGGCAGGTACAGCACGGGTTAGATACAGAGAAAAGCTCCCTCTACATTGTCCCATCAAACACTCCCAGGGCAGGTACAGCACGGGTTAGATACAGAGTAAAGCTCCCTCTACACTGTCCCATGAAACACTCCCAGGGCAGGTACAGCACGGGTTAGATACAGAGTAAAGCTCCCTCTACACTGTCCCATTAAACACTCCCAGGGCAGGTACAGCACGGGTTAGATACAGAGTAAAGCTCCCTCTACACTGTCCCATCAAACCCTCCCAGGGCAGGTACAGCACGGGTTAGATACAGAGTAACGCTCCCTCCACATTGTCCCATCAAACACTCCCAGGGCTGGTGCAGCATGGGTTAGATACAGAGTAAAGCTCCCTCTACACTGTCCCATCAAACACTCCCAGGGCAGGTACAGCATGGGTTAGATACAGAGTAAAGCTCCCTCTACACTGTCCCATCAAACACTCCCAGGGCAGGTACAGCACGGGTTAGATACAGAGTAAAGCTCCCTCTACACTGTCCCATCAAACACTCCTAGGGCAGGTACAGCACGGGTTAGATACAGAGTAAAGCTCCCTCTACACTGTCCCATCAAACCCTCCCAGGGCAGGTACAGCACGGGTTAGATACAGAGTAAAGCTCCATCTTCACTGTCCCATCAAACACTCCAGGGCAGGTACAGCACGGGTTAGATACAGAGTAAAGCTCCCTCTACACTGTCCCATCAAACACTCCCAGGGCAGGTACAGCACGGAGTTAGATACAGAGTAAAGCTCCCTCTACTGTCCCATCAAAGACTCCCAGGGCAGGTACAACACGGGTTAGATACAGAGTAAAGCTCCCTCTACACTGTCCCATCAAACACTCCCAGGGCAGGTGAAGCACGGGTTAGATACAGAGTAAAGCTCCCTCTACACTGTCCCATCAAACACTCCCAGGGCAGGTACAGCACGGAGTTAGATACATACAGCACGGAGTTAGATACAGAGTAAAGCTCCCTCTACTGTCCCATCAAACGCTCCCAGGGCAGGTACAACACGGGGTAGATACAGAGTAAAGCTCCCTCTACACTGTCCCATCAAACACTCCCAGGGCAGGTACAGCACGGGTTAGATACAGAGTAAACCTCCCTCTACACTGCCCCATCAGACACTCCCAGGGCAGGAACAGCACGGGTTAGATACAGAGTAAAGCTCCCTCTACACTGGCCCTTCAAACACTCCCAGGGCAGGTACAGCACGGGTTAGATACAGAGTAAAGCTCCATCTACACTGTCCCATCAAACACTCCCAGGGCAGGTACAGCACGGGTTAGATACAGAGTAAAGCTCCCTCTACACTGTCCCATCAAACACTCCCCGGGCAGCTACAGCACGGGTTAGATACAGAGCAAAGCTCCCTCTACACTGTCCCATCAAACACTCCCCGGGCAGCTACAGCACGGGTTAGATACAGAGTAAAGCTCCCTCTACATTGTCCCATCAAACACTCCCAGGGCAGGTACAGCACGGGTTAGATACAGAGTAAAGCGCTCTCTACACTGTCCCATCAAACACTCCCAGGCCAGGTACAGCACGGGTTAGATACAAAGTAAAGCTCCCTCTACATTGTCCAATCAAACACTCCCAGGGCAGGTACAGCACGGGTTAGATACAGAGTAAAGCTCCCTCTACACTGTCCCATCAAACACTCCCAGGGCAGGTACAGCACGGGTTATATACAGAGTAAAGCTCCCTCTACACTGTCCCATCAAACCCTCCCAGGGCAGGTACAGCACGGGTTAGATACAGAGTAAAGTTCCCTCTACACTGTCCCATTAAACACTCCCAGGGCAGGTACAGCACGGGTTAGATACAGAGTAAAGCTCCCTCTACACTGTCCCATCAAACCCTCCCAGGGCAGGTACAGCACGGGTTAGATACAGAGTAACGCTCCCTCTACATTGTCCCATCAAACACTCCCAGGGCAGGTACAGCATGGGTTAGATACAGAGTAAAGCTCCCTCTACACTGTCCCATCAAACACTCCCAGGGCAGGTACAGCATGGGTTAGATACAGAGTAAAGCTCCCTCTACACTGTCCCATCAAACACTCCCAGGGCAGGTACAGCACGGGTTAGATACAGAGTAAAGCTCCCTCTACACTGTCCCATCAAACACTCCCAGGGCAGGTACAGCACGGGTTAGATACAGAGTAAAGCTCCCTCTACACTGCCCCATCAAACACTCCCAGGGCAGGTGCAGCACGGGTTAGATACAGAGTAAAGCTCCCTCTACACTGTCCCATCAAACCCTCCCAGGGCAGGTACAGCACGGGTTAGATACAGAGTAAAGCTCCATCTTCACTGTCCCATCAAACACTCCCAGGGCAGGTACAGCACGGGTTAGATACAGAGTAAAGCTCCCTTTACACTGTCCCATCAAACACTCCCAGGGCAGGTACAGCACGGAGTTAGATACAGAGTAAAGCTCCCTCTACTGTCCCATCAAACACTCCCAGGGCAGGTACAACACGGGTTAGATACAGAGTAAAGCTCCCTCTACACTGTCCCATCAAACACTCCCAGGGCAGGTAAAGCACGGGTTAGATACAGAGTAAAGCTCCCTCTACACTGTCCCATCAAACACTCCCAGGGCAGGTACAGCACGGAGTTAGATACATACAGCACGGAGTTAGATACAGAGTAAAGCTCCCTCCACTGTCCCATCAAACGCTCCCAGGGCAGGTACAACACGGGGTAGATACAGAGTAAAGCTCCCTCTACACTGTCCCATCAAACACTCCCAGGGCAGGTACAGCACGGGTTAGATACAGAGTAAACCTCCCTCTACACTGCCCCATCAGACACTCCCAGGGCAGGAACAGCACGGGTTAGATACAGAGTAAAGCTCCCTCTACACTGGCCCTTCAAACACTCCCAGGGCAGGTACAGCACGGGTTAGATACAGAGTAAAGCTCCATCTACACTGTCCCATCAAACACTCCCAGGGCAGGTACAGCACGGGTTAGATACAGAGTAAAGCTCCCTCTGCACTGTCCCATCAAACACTCCCCGGGCAGCTACAGCACGGGTTAGATACAGAGTAAAGCTCCCTCTACACTGTCCCATCAAACACTCCCCGGGCAGCTACAGCACGGGTTAGATACAGAGTAAAGCTCCCTCTACATTGTCCCATCAAACACTCCCAGGGCAGGTACAGCACGGGTTAGATACAGAGTAAAGCTCTCTCTACACGGTCCCATCAAACACTCCCAGGCCAGGTATAGCACGGGTTAGATACAAAGTAAAGCTCCCTCTACATTGTCCAATCAAACACTCCCAGGGCAGGTACAGCACGGGTTAGATACAAAGTAAAGCTCCCTCTACATTGTCCCATCAAACACTCCCAGGGCAGGTACAGCACGGGTTAGATACAGAGTAAAGCACCATCTACACTGTCCCATCAAACACTCCCGGGGCAGGAACAGCACGGGTTAGATACAGAGTAAAGCTCCCTCTACACTGTCCCATCAAACACTCCCCGGGCAGCTACAGCACGGGTTAGATACAGAGTAAAGCTCCCTCTACATTGTCCCATCAAACACTCCCAGGGCAGGTACAGCACGGGTTAGATACAGAGTAAAGCTCCCTCTACACTGTCCCATCAAACAGTCCCAGGGCAGGTACAGCACGGGTTAGATACAGAGTAAAGCTCTCTCTACACTGTCCCATCAAACACTCCCAGGGCAGGTACAGCACAGGTTAGATACAGAGAAAAGCTCCCTCTACACTGTCCCATCAAACACTCCCAGGGCAGGTACAGCACAGGTTAGATACAGAGTAAAGCTCCCTCTACATTGTCCCATCAAACACTCCCAGGGCAGGTACAGCACGGGTTAGATACAGAGTAAAGCTCCCTCTACACTGTCCCATGAAACACTCCCAGGGCAGGTACAGCACGGGTTAGATACAGAGTAAAGCTCCCTCTACACTGTCCCATCAAACACTCCCAGGGCAGGTACAGCACGGGTTAGATACAGAGTAAAGCTCCCTCGACACTGTCCCATCAAACACTCCCAGGGTAGGTACAGCACGGGTTAGATACAGAGTAAAGCTCCCTCTACACTGTCCCATCAAACACTCCCAGGGCAGGTACAGCACGGGTTAGATACAGAGTAAAGCTCCCTCGACACTGTCCCATCAAACACTCCCAGGGTAGGTACAGCACGGGTTAGATACAGAGTAAAGCTCCCTCTACACTGTCCCATTAAACACTCCCAGGGCAGGTACAGCACGGGTTAGATACAGAGTAAAGCTCCCTCTACACTGTCCCATCAAACCCTCCCAGGGCAGGTACAGCACGGGTTAGATACAGAGTAAAGCTCCCTCTACACTGTCCCATCAAACCCTCCCAGGGCAGGTACAGCACGGGTTAGATACAGAGTAACGCTCCCTCTACATTGTCCCATCAAACACTCCCAGGGCAGGTACAGCATGGGTTAGATACAGAGTAAAGCTCCCTCTACACTGTCCCATCAAACACTCCCAGGGCAGGTACAGCACGGGTTAGATACAGAGTAAAGCTCCCTCTACACTGTCCCATCAAACACTCCCAGGGCAGGTACAGCACAGGTTAGATACAGAGTACAGCTCCCTCTACACTGCCCCATCAAACACTCCCAGGGCAGGTACAGCACGGGTTAGATACAGAGTAAAGCTCCCTCTACACTGTCCCATCAAACACTCCCAGGGCAGGTACAGCACGGGTTAGATACAGAGTAAAGCTCCCTCTACACTGTCCCATCAAACACTCCCAGAGCAGGTACAACACGGGTTAGATACAGAGTAAAGCTCCCTCTACACTGTCCCATCAAACACTCCCAGGGCAGGTACAGCACGGAGTTAGATACAGAGTAAAGCTCCCTCTACTGTCCCATCAAACACTCCCAGGGCAGGAACAACACGGGTTAGATACAGAGTAAAGCTCCCTCTACACTGTCCCATCAAACACTCCCAAGGCAGGTATAGCACGGGATCGATACAGAGTGAAGCTCCCTCTACACTGTCCCATCAAACACTCCCAGGGCAGGTACAGCATGAGTTAGATACAGAGTAAAGCTCCCTCTACTGTCCCATCAAACACTCCCAGGGCAGGTACAGCACAGGTGAGATACAGAGTAAAGCTCCCTCTACACTGCCCCATCAAACACTCCCAGGGCAGGGACAGCACGGGTTAGATCCAGAGTAAAGCTCCATCTACACTGTCCCATCAAACACTCCCAGGACAGGTACAGCACGGGTTAGATACAGAGTAAAAGCTCCCTCTACACTGTCCCATCAAACACTCCCAGGGCAGGTACAGCACGGGTTAGATACAGAGTAAAGCTCCCTCTACAGTGTCCCATCAAACACTCCCAGGGCAGGAACAGCACGGGTTAGATACAGAGTAAAGCTCCCTCGACACTGTCCCATCAAACACTCCCAGGGCAGGTACAGCACGGGTTAGATACAGAGTAACGCTCCCTCTACACTGTCCCATCAAACAGTCCCAGGGCAGGTACAGCACGGGTTAGATACAGAGTAAAGCTCCCTCTACACTGTCCCAACCAACACTCCCAGGGCAGTTACACCACGGGTTAGATACAGAGTAAAGCTCCCTCTGCACTGTCCCATCAAACACTCCCAGGGCAGTTACAGCATGGGTTAGATACAGAGTAAAGCTCCCTCTACACTGTCCCATCAAACACTCCCAGGGCAGGTACAGCACGGAGTTAGATACAGAGTAAAGCTCCCTCGACTGTCCCATCAAACACTCCCAGGGCAGGTACAGCACGGGTTAGATACAGAGTGAAGCTCCCTCTACACTCTCCCATCAAACACTCCCAGGACAGGTACAGTACGGGTTAGATACAGATTAAAGCTCCCTCTACACTGTCCCATCAAACACTCCCAGGGCAGGTACAGCACGGGTTCGATACAGAGTAAAGCTCCCTCTACACTGTCCCATCAAACATTCCCAGGGCAAGTACAGTACGGTTAGATAGAGTAAAGCTCCCTCTACACTGCCCATCAAACACTCCCAGGGCAGGTACAGCACGGGTTAGATACAGAGTAAAGCTCCTTCTACACTGTCCCATCAAACACTCCCAGGGCAAGTACAGCACGGGTTAGATACAGAGTAAAGCTCCATCTTCACTGTCCCATCAAACACTCCCAGGGCAAGTACAGCACGGGTTAGATACAGAGTAAAGCTCCCTCTACACTGTCCCATCAAACACTCCCAGGGCAGGTACAGCACGGAGTTAGATACAGAGTAAAGCTCCCTCCACTGTCCCATCAAACACTCCCAGGGCAGGTACAACACGGGTTAGATACAGAGTAAAGCTCCCTCTACACTGTCCCATCAAACACTCCCAGGGCAGGTAAAGCACGGGTTAGATACAGAGTAAAGCTCCCTCTACACTGTCCCATCAATCACTCCCAGGGCAGGTGCAGCACGGAGTTAGATACATACAGCACGGAGTTAGATACAGAGTAAAGCTCCCTCTACTGTCCCATCAAACGCTCCCAGGGCAGGTACAACACGGGGTAGATACAGAGTAAAGCTCCCTCTACACTGTCCCATCAAACACTCCCAGGGCAGGTACAGCACGGGTTAGATACAGAGTAAACGTCCCTCTACACTGCCCCATCAGACACTCCCAGGGCAGGAACAGCACGGGTTAGATACAGAGTAAAGCTCTCTCTACACTGTCCCATCAAACACTCCCAGGCCAGGTATAGCACGGGTTAGATACAAAGTAAAGCTCCCTCTACATTGTCCAATCAAACACTCCCAGGGCAGGTACAGCACGGGTTAGATACAGAGTAAAGCTCCCTCTACACTGTCCCATCAAACACTCCCAGGGCAGGTACAGCACGGGTTAGATACAGAGTAAAGCTCTCTCTCCACTGTCCCATCAAACACTCCCAGGACAGGTACAGCACCGGTTAGATACAGAGTAAATTTCCCTCTACACTGTCCCATCAAACACTCCCAGGGCAGGTACAGCACGGGTTAGATACAGAGTAAGGCTCTCTCTACACTGTCCCATCAAACACTCCCAGGGCAGGTACAGCACGGAGTTAGATACAGAGTAAAGCTCCATCTACACTGCCCATCAAACACTCCCAGGGCAGGTACAGCACGGGTTAGATACAGAGTAAAGCTCCCTCTACACTGTCCCATCAAACACTCCCAGGGCAGGTACAGCACGGGTTAGATACAGAGTAAAGCTCCCTCTACACTGTCCCATCAAACACTCCCAAGGCAGGTACAGCACGGGTTCGATACAGAGTAAAGCTCCCTCTACACTGTCCCATCAAACACTCCCAGGGCAGGTACAGCACGGGTTAGATACAGAGGAAAGCTCCCTCTACACTGCCCCATCAAACACTCCCAGGGCAGGTACAGCACGGGTTAGATACAGAGTAAAGCTCCATCTACACTGTCCCATCAAACACTCCCAGGGCAGGTACAGCACGGGTTAGATACAGAGTAAAGCTCCATCTACACTGTCCCATCAAACACTCCCAGGGCAGGTACAGCACGGGTTAGATACAGAGTAAAGCTCCCTCTACACTGTCCCATCAAACACTCCCCGGGTAGCTACAGCACGGGTTAGATACAGAGTAAAGCTCCCTCTACATTGTCCCATCAAAGACTCCCAGGGCAGGTACAGCACGGGTTAGATACAGAGCAAAGCTCCCTCTACACTGTCCCATCAAACACTCCCAGGGCAGGTACAGCACGGGTTAGATACAGAGTAAAGCTCTCTCTACACTGTCCCATCAAACACTCCCAGGGCAGGTACAGCACGGGTTAGATACAGAGTAAAGCTCCCTCTACAGTGTCCCATCAAACACTCCCAGGGCAGGAACAGCACGGGTTAGATACAGAGTAAAGCTCCCTCTACACTGTCCCATCAAACACTCCCAGGGCAGGTGCAGCACGGGTTAGATACAGAGTAACGCTCCCTCTACACTGTCCCATCAAACACTCCCAGGGCAGGTACAGCACGGGTTAGATACAGAGTAAAGCTCCCTCTACACTGTCCCATCAAACAGTCCCAGCGCAGGTACAGCACGGGTTAGATACAGAGTAAAGCCCCCTCTACACTGTCCCATCAAACACTCCGAGGGCAGTTACAGCACGGGTTAGATACAGAGTAAAGCTCCCTCTGCACTGTCCCATCAAACACTCCCCGGGCAGGTACAGCACGGGTTAGATACAGAGAAAAGCTCCCTCGACTGTCCCATCAAACACTCCCAGGGCAGGTACAGCACGGGTTAGATACAGAGTAAAGCTCCCTCTACACTCTCCCATCAAACACTCCCAGGACAGGTACAGTACGGGTTAGATACAGAGTAAAGCTCCCTCTACACTGTCCCATCAAACACTTCCAGAACAGGTACAGCACAGGTTAGATACAGAGTAAAGCTCCCTCTACACTCTCCCATCAAACACTCCCAGGACAGGTACAGTACGGGTTAGATACAGAGTAAACCTCCCTCTACACTGTCCCATCAAACACTCCCAGGACAGGTACAGTATGGGTTAGATACAGAGTAAAGCTCCCTCTACACTGTCCCATCAAACACTTCCAGAACAGGTACAGCACAGGTTAGATACAGAGTAAAGCTCCCTCTACACTCTCCCATCAAACACTCCCAGGGCAGGTACAGCACGGGTTCGATACAGAGTAAAGCTCCCTCTACACTGTCTCATCAAACATTCCCAGGGCAAGTACAGTACGGGTTAGATACAGAGTAAAGCTCCCTCTACACTGCCCATCAAACACTCCCAGGGCAGGTACAGCACGGGTTAGATACAGAGTAAAGCTCCTTCTACACTGTCCCATCAAACACTCCCAGGGCAGGTACAGCACTGTGTTAGATACAGAGTAAAACTCCCTCTACTGTCCCATCAAACACTCCCAGGGCAGGGACAGCACGGGTTAGATACAGAGTCAAGCTCCTTCTACACTGTCCCATCAAACACTCCAGGGCAGGTACAGCACGGAGTTAGATACAGAGTAAAGCTCCCTCAACTGTCCCATCAAACACTCACAGGGCAGGTACAGCACCGAGTTAGATACAGAGTAAAGCTCCCTCTACACTGTCCCATCAAACACTCCCAGGGCAGGTACAGCACGGGTTAGATACAGAGTAAAGCTCCCTCTACACTGCCCCATCAAACACTCCCAGGGCAGGTACAGCACGGGTTAGATACAGAGTAAAGCTCCTTCTACACTGTCCCATCAAACACTCCCAGGGCAGGTACAGCACGGGTTAGATACAGAGTAAAGCTCACTCTACACTGTCCCATCAAACACTCCCCGGGCAGGTACAGCACAGGTTAGATACAGAGAAAAGCTCCCTCTACACTGTCCCATCAAACACTCCAGGGCAGGTACAGCACGGAGTTAGATACAGAGTAAAGCTCCCTCTACTGTCCCATCAAGCACTCCCAGGGCAGGTACAGCACGGGTTAGATACAGAGTAAAGCTCCCTCTACACTGTCCCATCAAACACTCCCAGAACAGGTACAGCACAGGTTAGATACAGAATAAAGCTCCCTCTACACTGTCCCATCAAACACTCCCAGAACAGGTACAGCACAGGTTAGATACAGAATAAAGCTCCCTCTACACTCTCCCATCAAACACTCCCAGGGCAGGTACAGCACGGAGTTAGATACAGAGTAGAGCTCCCTCTACACTGTCCCATCAAACACTCCCAGGGCAGGTACAGCACGGGTTAGATACAGAGTAAAGCTCCCTCTACACTGTCCCATCAAACACTCCCAGGGCAGGTACAGCACGGAGTTAGATACAGAGGAAAGCTCCCTCTACACTGTCCCATCAAACACTCCCAGGGCAGGTACAGCACGGGTTAGATACAGAGGAAAGCTCCCTCTACACTGCCCCATCAAACACTCCCAGGGCAGGGACAGCACGGGTTAGATCCAGAGTAAAGCTCCATCTACACTGTCCCATCAAACACTCCCAGGACAGGTACAGCACGGGTTAGATACAGAGTAAAAGCTCCCTCTACACTGTCCCATCAAACACTCCCAGGGCAGGTACAGCACGGGTTAGATACAGAGTAAAGCTCCCTCTACAGTGTCCCATCAAACACTCCCAGGGCAGGAACAGCACGGGTTAGATACAGAGTAAAGCTCCCTCGACACTGTCCCATCAAACAGTCCCAGGGCAGGTACAGCACGGGTTAGATACAGAGTAAAGCTCCCTCTACACTGTCCCAACCAACACTCCCAGGGCAGTTACACCACGGGTTAGATACAGAGTAAAGCTCCCTCTGCACTGTCCCATCAAACACTCCCAGGGCAGTTACAGCACGGGTTAGATACAGAGTAAAGCTCCCTCTACACTGTCCCATCAAACACTCCCAGGGCAGGTACAGCACGGAGTTAGATACAGAGTAAAGCTCCCTCGACTGTCCCATCAAACACTCCCAGGGCAGGTACAGCACGGGTTAGATACAGAGTGAAGCTCCCTCTACACTCTCCCATCAAACACTCCCAGGGCAGTTACACCACGGGTTAGATACAGAGTAAAGCTCCCTCTGCACTGTCCCATCAAACACTCCCAGGGCAGTTACAGCACGGGTTAGATACAGAGTAAAGCTCCCTCTACACTGTCCCATCAAACACTCCCAGGGTAGGTACAGCACGGGTTAGATACAGAGTAAAGCTCCCTCTACACTGTCCCATCAAACACTCCCAGGGCAGGTACAGCACGGGTTAGATACAGAGTAAAGCTCCCTCGACACTGTCCCATCAAACACTCCCAGGGTAGGTACAGCACGGGTTAGATACAGAGTAAAGCTCCCTCTACACTGTCCCATTAAACACTCCCAGGGCAGGTACAGCACGGGTTAGATACAGAGTAAAGCTCCCTCTACACTGTCCCATCAAACCCTCCCAGGGCAGGTACAGCACGGGTTAGATACAGAGTAAAGCTCCCTCTACACTGTCCCATCAAACCCTCCCAGGGCAGGTACAGCACGGGTTAGATACAGAGTAACGCTCCCTCTACATTGTCCCATCAAACACTCCCAGGGCAGGTACAGCATGGGTTAGATACAGAGTAAAGCTCCCTCTACACTGTCCCATCAAACACTCCCAGGGCAGGTACAGCACGGGTTAGATACAGAGTAAAGCTCCCTCTACACTGTCCCATCAAACACTCCCAGGGCAGGTACAGCACAGGTTAGATACAGAGTACAGCTCCCTCTACACTGCCCCATCAAACACTCCCAGGGCAGGTACAGCACGGGTTAGATACAGAGTAAAGCTCCCTCTACACTGTCCCATCAAACACTCCCAGGGCAGGTACAGCACGGGTTAGATACAGAGTAAAGCTCCCTCTACACTGTCCCATCAAACACTCCCAGAGCAGGTACAACACGGGTTAGATACAGAGTAAAGCTCCCTCTACACTGTCCCATCAAACACTCCCAGGGCAGGTACAGCACGGAGTTAGATACAGAGTAAAGCTCCCTCTACTGTCCCATCAAACACTCCCAGGGCAGGAACAACACGGGTTAGATACAGAGTAAAGCTCCCTCTACACTGTCCCATCAAACACTCCCAAGGCAGGTATAGCACGGGATCGATACAGAGTGAAGCTCCCTCTACACTGTCCCATCAAACACTCCCAGGGCAGGTACAGCATGAGTTAGATACAGAGTAAAGCTCCCTCTACTGTCCCATCAAACACTCCCAGGGCAGGTACAGCACAGGTGAGATACAGAGTAAAGCTCCCTCTACACTGCCCCATCAAACACTCCCAGGGCAGGGACAGCACGGGTTAGATCCAGAGTAAAGCTCCATCTACACTGTCCCATCAAACACTCCCAGGACAGGTACAGCACGGGTTAGATACAGAGTAAAAGCTCCCTCTACACTGTCCCATCAAACACTCCCAGGGCAGGTACAGCACGGGTTAGATACAGAGTAAAGCTCCCTCTACAGTGTCCCATCAAACACTCCCAGGGCAGGTACAGCACGGGTTAGATACAGAGTAACGCTCCCTCTACACTGTCCCATCAAACAGTCCCAGGGCAGGTACAGCACGGGTTAGATACAGAGTAAAGCTCCCTCTACACTGTCCCAACCAACACTCCCAGGGCAGTTACACCACGGGTTAGATACAGAGTAAAGCTCCCTCTGCACTGTCCCATCAAACACTCCCAGGGCAGTTACAGCATGGGTTAGATACAGAGTAAAGCTCCCTCTACACTGTCCCATCAAACACTCCCAGGGCAGGTACAGCACGGAGTTAGATACAGAGTAAAGCTCCCTCGACTGTCCCATCAAACACTCCCAGGGCAGGTACAGCACGGGTTAGATACAGACTAAAGCTCCCTCTACACTCTCCCATCAAACACTCCCAGGACAGGTACAGTACGGGTTAGATACAGATTAAAGCTCCCTCTACACTGTCCCATCAAACACTCCCAGGGCAGGTACAGCACGGGTTCGATACAGAGTAAAGCTCCCTCTACACTGTCCCATCAAACATTCCCAGGGCAAGTACAGTACGGGTTAGATAGAGTAAAGCTCCCTCTACACTGCCCATCAAACACTCCCAGGGCAGGTACAGCACGGGTTAGATACAGAGTAAAGCTCCTTCTACACTGTCCCATCAAACACTCCCAGGGCAAGTACAGCACGGGTTAGATACAGAGTAAAGCTCCATCTTCACTGTCCCATCAAACACTCCCAGGGCAAGTACAGCACGGGTTAGATACAGAGTAAAGCTCCCTCTACACTGTCCCATCAAACACTCCCAGGGCAGGTACAGCACGGAGTTAGATACAGAGTAAAGCTCCCTCCACTGTCCCATCAAACACTCCCAGGGCAGGTACAACACGGGTTAGATACAGAGTAAAGCTCCCTCTACACTGTCCCATCAAACACTCCCAGGGCAGGTAAAGCACGGGTTAGATACAGAGTAAAGCTCCCTCTACACTGTCCCATCAATCACTCCCAGGGCAGGTGCAGCACGGAGTTAGATACATACAGCACGGAGTTAGATACAGAGTAAAGCTCCCTCTACTGTCCCATCAAACGCTCCCAGGGCAGGTACAACACGGGGTAGATACAGAGTAAAGCTCCCTCTACACTGTCCCATCAAACACTCCCAGGGCAGGTACAGCACGGGTTAGATACAGAGTAAACGTCCCTCTACACTGCCCCATCAGACACTCCCAGGGCAGGAACAGCACGGGTTAGATACAGAGTAAAGCTCTCTCTACACTGTCCCATCAAACACTCCCAGGCCAGGTATAGCACGGGTTAGATACAAAGTAAAGCTCCCTCTACATTGTCCAATCAAACACTCCCAGGGCAGGTACAGCACGGGTTAGATACAGAGTAAAGCTCCCTCTACACTGTCCCATCAAACACTCCCAGGGCAGGTACAGCACGGGTTAGATACAGAGTAAAGCTCTCTCTCCACTGTCCCATCAAACACTCCCAGGACAGGTACAGCACCGGTTAGATACAGAGTAAATTTCCCTCTACACTGTCCCATCAAACACTCCCAGGGCAGGTACAGCACGGGTTAGATACAGAGTAAGGCTCTCTCTACACTGTCCCATCAAACACTCCCAGGGCAGGTACAGCACGGAGTTAGATACAGAGTAAAGCTCCATCTACACTGCCCATCAAACACTCCCAGGGCAGGTACAGCACGGGTTAGATACAGAGTAAAGCTCCCTCTACACTGTCCCATCAAACACTCCCAGGGCAGGTACAGCACGGGTTAGATACAGAGTAAAGCTCCCTCTACACTGTCCCATCAAACACTCCCAAGGCAGGTACAGCACGGGTTCGATACAGAGTAAAGCTCCCTCTACACTGTCCCATCAAACACTCCCAGGGCAGGTACAGCACGGGTTAGATACAGAGGAAAGCTCCCTCTACACTGCCCCATCAAACACTCCCAGGGCAGGTACAGCACGGGTTAGATACAGAGTAAAGCTCCATCTACACTGTCCCATCAAACACTCCCAGGGCAGGTACAGCACGGGTTAGATACAGAGTAAAGCTCCATCTACACTGTCCCATCAAACACTCCCAGGGCAGGTACAGCACGGGTTAGATACAGAGTAAAGCTCCCTCTACACTGTCCCATCAAACACTCCCCGGGTAGCTACAGCACGGGTTAGATACAGAGTAAAGCTCCCTCTACATTGTCCCATCAAAGACTCCCAGGGCAGGTACAGCACGGGTTAGATACAGAGCAAAGCTCCCTCTACACTGTCCCATCAAACACTCCCAGGGCAGGTACAGCACGGGTTAGATACAGAGTAAAGCTCTCTCTACACTGTCCCATCAAACACTCCCAGGGCAGGTACAGCACGGGTTAGATACAGAGTAAAGCTCCCTCTACAGTGTCCCATCAAACACTCCCAGGGCAGGAACAGCACGGGTTAGATACAGAGTAAAGCTCCCTCTACACTGTCCCATCAAACACTCCCAGGGCAGGTGCAGCACGGGTTAGATACAGAGTAACGCTCCCTCTACACTGTCCCATCAAACACTCCCAGGGCAGGTACAGCACGGGTTAGATACAGAGTAAAGCTCCCTCTACACTGTCCCATCAAACAGTCCCAGCGCAGGTACAGCACGGGTTAGATACAGAGTAAAGCCCCCTCTACACTGTCCCATCAAACACTCCCAGGGCAGTTACAGCACGGGTTAGATACAGAGTAAAGCTCCCTCTGCACTGTCCCATCAAACACTCCCCGGGCAGGTACAGCACGGGTTAGATACAGAGAAAAGCTCCCTCTACACTGTCCCATCAAACACTCCCAGGGCAGGTACAGCACGGAGTTAGATACAGAGTAAAGCTCCCTCTACACTGTCCCATCAAACACTCCCAGGGCAGGTACAGCACGGAGTTAGATACAGAGTAAAGCTCCCTCGACTGTCCCATCAAACACTCCCAGGGCAGGTACAGCACGGGTTAGATACAGAGTAAAGCTCCCTCTACACTCTCCCATCAAACACTCCCAGGACAGGTACAGTACGGGTTAGATACAGAGTAAAGCTCCCTCTACACTGTCCCATCAAACACTTCCAGAACAGGTACAGCACAGGTTAGATACAGAGTAAAGCTCCCTCTACACTCTCCCATCAAACACTCCCAGGACAGGTACAGTACGGGTTAGATACAGAGTAAACCTCCCTCTACACTGTCCCATCAAACACTCCCAGGACAGGTACAGTATGGGTTAGATACAGAGTAAAGCTCCCTCTACACTGTCCCATCAAACACTTCCAGAACAGGTACAGCACAGGTTAGATACAGAGTAAAGCTCCCTCTACACTCTCCCATCAAACACTCCCAGGGCAGGTACAGCACGGGTTCGATACAGAGTAAAGCTCCCTCTACACTGTCTCATCAAACATTCCCAGGGCAAGTACAGTACGGGTTAGATACAGAGTAAAGCTCCCTCTACACTGCCCATCAAACACTCCCAGGGCAGGTACAGCACGGGTTAGATACAGAGTAAAGCTCCTTCTACACTGTCCCATCAAACACTCCCAGGGCAGGTACAGCACTGTGTTAGATACAGAGTAAAACTCCCTCTACTGTCCCATCAAACACTCCCAGGGCAGGGACAGCACGGGTTAGATACAGAGTCAAGCTCCTTCTACACTGTCCCATCAAACACTCCAGGGCAGGTACAGCACGGAGTTAGATACAGAGTAAAGCTCCCTCAACTGTCCCATCAAACACTCACAGGGCAGGTACAGCACCGAGTTAGATACAGAGTAAAGCTCCCTCTACACTGTCCCATCAAACACTCCCAGGGCAGGTACAGCACGGGTTAGATACAGAGTAAAGCTCCCTCTACACTGCCCCATCAAACACTCCCAGGGCAGGTACAGCACGGGTTAGATACAGAGTAAAGCTCCTTCTACACTGTCCCATCAAACACTCCCAGGGCAGGTACAGCACGGGTTAGATACAGAGTAAAGCTCACTCTACACTGTCCCATCAAACACTCCCCGGGCAGGTACAGCACAGGTTAGATACAGAGAAAAGCTCCCTCTACACTGTCCCATCAAACACTCCAGGGCAGGTACAGCACGGAGTTAGATACAGAGTAAAGCTCCCTCTACTGTCCCATCAAGCACTCCCAGGGCAGGTACAGCACGGGTTAGATACAGAGTAAAGCTCCCTCTACACTGTCCCATCAAACACTCCCAGAACAGGTACAGCACAGGTTAGATACAGAATAAAGCTCCCTCTACACTGTCCCATCAAACACTCCCAGAACAGGTACAGCACAGGTTAGATACAGAATAAAGCTCCCTCTACACTCTCCCATCAAACACTCCCAGGGCAGGTACAGCACGGAGTTAGATACAGAGTAGAGCTCCCTCTACACTGTCCCATCAAACACTCCCAGGGCAGGTACAGCACGGGTTAGATACAGAGTAAAGCTCCCTCTACACTGTCCCATCAAACACTCCCAGGGCAGGTACAGCACGGAGTTAGATACAGAGGAAAGCTCCCTCTACACTGTCCCATCAAACACTCCCAGGGCAGGTACAGCACGGGTTAGATACAGAGGAAAGCTCCCTCTACACTGCCCCATCAAACACTCCCAGGGCAGGGACAGCACGGGTTAGATCCAGAGTAAAGCTCCATCTACACTGTCCCATCAAACACTCCCAGGACAGGTACAGCACGGGTTAGATACAGAGTAAAAGCTCCCTCTACACTGTCCCATCAAACACTCCCAGGGCAGGTACAGCACGGGTTAGATACAGAGTAAAGCTCCCTCTACAGTGTCCCATCAAACACTCCCAGGGCAGGAACAGCACGGGTTAGATACAGAGTAAAGCTCCCTCGACACTGTCCCATCAAACACTCCCAGGGCAGGTACAGCACGGGTTAGATACAGAGTAACGCTCCCTCTACACTGTCCCATCAAACAGTCCCAGGGCAGGTACAGCACGGGTTAGATACAGAGTAAAGCTCCCTCTACACTGTCCCAACCAACACTCCCAGGGCAGTTACACCACGGGTTAGATACAGAGTAAAGCTCCCTCTGCACTGTCCCATCAAACACTCCCAGGGCAGTTACAGCACGGGTTAGATACAGAGTAAAGCTCCCTCTACACTGTCCCATCAAACACTCCCAGGGCAGGTACAGCACGGAGTTAGATACAGAGTAAAGCTCCCTCGACTGTCCCATCAAACACTCCCAGGGCAGGTACAGCACGGGTTAGATACAGAGTGAAGCTCCCTCTACACTCTCCCATCAAACACTCCCAGGACAGGTACAGTACGGGTTAGATACAGATTAAAGCTCCCTCTACACTGTCCCATCAAACACTTCCAGAACAGGTACAGCACAGGTTAGATACAGAGTAAAGCTCCCTCTACACTCTCCCATCAAACACTCCCAGGGCAGGTACAGCACGGGTTCGATACAGAGTAAAGCTCCCTCTACACTGTCCCATCAAACATTCCCAGGGCAAGTACAGTACGGGTTAGATAGAGTAAAGCTCCCTCTACACTGCCCATCAAACACTCCCAGGGCAGGTACAGCACGGGTTAGATACAGAGTAAAGCTCCTTCTACACTGTCCCATCAAACACTCCCAGGGCAGGTACAGCACGGGTTAGATACAGAGTAAAGCTCCCTCTACACTGTCCCATCAAACACTCCCAGGGCAGGTACAGCACTGAGTTGGATACAGAGTAAAACTCCCTCTACTGTCCCATCAAACACTCCCAGGGCAGGTACAGCAGGGGTTAGATACAGAGTCAAGCTCCTTCTACACTGTCCCATCAAACACTCCAGGGCAGGTACAGCACGGAGTTAGATACAGAGTAAAGCTCCCTCAACTGTCCCATCAAACACTCACAGGGCAGGTACAGCACCGAGTTAGATACAGAGGAAAGCTCCCTCGACACTGTCCCATCAAACACTCCCAGGGCAGGTACAGCACGGGTTAGATACAGAGTAAAGCTCCCTCTACACTGCCCCATCAAACACTCCCAGGGCAGGTACAGCACGGGTTAGATACAGAGTAAAGCTCCTTCTACACTGTCCCATCAAACACTCCAGGGCAGGTACAGCACGGAGTTAGATACAGAGGAAAGCTCCCTTTACTGTCCCGTCCAGCACTCCCAGAACAGGTACAGCACGGGTTAGATACAGAGTAAAGCTCCCTCTGCACTGTCCCATCAAACACTCCCAGGACAGGTACAGTACGGGTTAGGTACAGAGTAAAGCTCCCTCTACACTGTCCCATCAAACACTCCCAGAACAGGTACAGCACAGGTTAGATACAGAATAAAGCTCCCTCTACACTCTCCCATCAAACACTCCCAGGGCAGGTACAGCACGGAGTTATATACAGAGTAAAGCTCCCTCTACACTGTCCCATCAAACACTCCCAGGGCAGGTACAGCACGGGTTAGATACAGAGTAAAGCTCCCTCTACACTGTCCCATCAAACACTCCCAGGGCAGGTACAGCACGGAGTTAGATACAGAGGAAAGCTCCCTCTACACTGTCCCATCAAACACTCCCAGGGCAGGTACAGCACGGGTTAGATACAGAGTAAAGCTCCCTCTACACTGTCCCATCAAACACTCCCAGGGCAGGTACAGCACGGGTTAGATACAGAGTAAAGCTCTCTCTACGCTGTCCCATCAAACACTCCCAGGGCAGGTACAGCACGGGTTAGATACAGAGTAAAGCTCCCTCTACAGTGTCCCATCAAACACTCCCAGGGCAGTTACAGCACGGGTTAGATACAGAGTAAAGCTCCCTCTACACTGTCCCATCAAACAGTCCCAGGGCAGGTACAGCACGGGTTCGATACAGAGTAAAGCTCCCTCTACACTGTCTCATCAAACATTCCCAGGGCAAGTACAGTACGGGTTAGATACAGAGTAAAGCTCCCTCTACACTGCCCATCAAACACTCCCAGGGCAGGTACAGCACGGGTTAGATACAGAGTAAAGCTCCCTCTACACTGCCCCATCAAACACTCCCAGGGCAGGTACAGCACGGGTTAGATACAGAGTAAAGCTCCTTCTACACTGTCCCATCAAACACTCCCAGGGCAGGTACAGCACGGGTTAGATACAGAGTAAAGCTCACTCTACACTGTCCCATCAAACACTCCCCGAGCAGGTACAGCACGGGTTAGATACAGAGAAAAGCTCCCTCTACACTGTCCCATCAAACACTCCAGGGCAGGTACAGCACGGAGTTAGATACAGAGTAAAGCTCCCTCTACTGTCCCATCAAGCACTCCCAGGGCAGGTACAGCACGGGTTAGATACAGAGTAAAGCTCCCTCTACACTGTCCCATCAAACACTCCCAGGACAGGTACAGTACGGGTAAGATACAGAGTAAAGCTCCCTCTACACTGTCCCATCAAACACTCCCAGAACAGGTACAGCACGGAGTTAGATACAGAGTAGAGCTCCCTCTACACTGTCCCATCAAACACTCCCAGGGCAGGTACAGCACGGCTTAGATACAGAGTAAAGCTCCCTCTACACTGTCCCATCAAACACTCCCAGGGCAGGTACAGCACGGAGTTAGATACAGAGGAAAGCTCCCTCTACACTGTCCCATCAAACACTCCCAGGGCAGGTACAGCACGGGTTAGATACAGAGGAAAGCTCCCTCTACACTGCCCCATCAAACACTCCCAGGGCAGGTACAGCACGGGTTAGATCCAGAGTAAAGCTCCATCTACACCGTCCCATCAAACACTCCCAGGGCAGGTACAGCACGGGTTAGATACAGAGTAAAAGCTCCCTCTACACTGTCCCATCAAACACTCCCAGGGCAGGTACAGCACGGGTTAGATACAGAGTAAAGCTCCCTCTACAGTGTCCCATCAAACACTCCCAGGGCAGGAACAGCACGGGTTAGATACAGAGTAAAGCTCCCTCTACACTGTCCCATCAAACACTCCCAGGGCAGGTACAGCACGGGTTAGATACAGAGTAACGCTCCCTCTACACTGTCCCATCAAACACTCCCAGGGCAGTTACAGCACGGGTTAGATACAGAGTAAAGCTCCCTCTACACTGTCCCATCAAACACTCCCAGGGCAGGTACAGCACGGGTTAGATACAGAGTAACGCTCCCTCTACACTGTCCCATCAAACACTCCCAGGGCAGGTACAGCACGGAGTTAGATACAGAGTAAAGCTCCCTCGACTGTCCCATCAAACACTCCCAGGGCAGGTACAGCACGGGTTAGATACAGAGTAAAGCTCCCTCTACACTGTCCCATCAAACACTCCCAGGACAGGTACAGTATGGGTTAGATACAGAGTAAAGCTCCCTCTACACTGTCCCATCAAACACTTCCAGAACAGGTACAGCACAGGTTAGATACAGAGTAAAGCTCCCTCTACACTCTCCCATCAAACACTCCCAGGGCAGGTACAGCACGGGTTCGATACAGAGTAAAGCTCCCTCTACACTGTCTCATCAAACATTCCCAGGGCAAGTACAGTACGGGTTAGATACAGAGTAAAGCTCCCTCTACACTGCCCATCAAACACTCCCAGGGCAGGTACAGCACGGGTTAGATACAGAGTAAAGCTCCTTCTACACTGTCCCATCAAACACTCCCAGGGCAGGTACAGCACTGAGTTAGATACAGAGTAAAACTCCCTCTACTGTCCCATCAAACACTCCCAGGGCAGGGACAGCACGGGTTAGATACAGAGTCAAGCTCCTTCTACACTGTCCCATCAAACACTCCAGGGCAGGTACAGCACGGAGTTAGATACAGAGTAAAGCTCCCTCAACTGTCCCATCAAACACTCACAGGGCAGGTACAGCACCGAGTTAGATACAGAGTAAAGCTCCCTCTACACTGTCCCATCAAACACTCCCAGGGCAGGTACAGCACGGGTTAGATACAGAGTAAAGCTCCTTCTACACTGCCCCATCAAACACTCCCAGGGCAGGTACAGCACGGGTTAGATACAGAGTAAAGCTCCTTCTACACTGTCCCATCAAACACTCCCAGGGCAGGTACAGCACGGGTTAGATACAGAGTAAAGCTCACTCTACACTGTCCCATCAAACACTCCCCGGGCAGGTACAGCACGGGTTAGATACAGAGAAAAGCTCCCTCTACACTGTCCCATCAAACACTCCAGGGCAGGTACAGCACGGAGTTAGATACAGAGTAAAGCTCCCTCTACTGTCCCATCAAGCACTCCCAGGGCAGGTACAGCACGGGTTAGATACAGAGTAAAGCTCCCTCTACACTGTCCCATCAAACACTCCCAGAACAGGTACAGCACAGGTTAGATACAGAATAAAGCTCCCTCTACACTGTCCCATCAAACACTCCCAGAACAGGTACAGCACAGGTTAGATACAGAATAAAGCTCCCTCTACACTCTCCCATCAAACACTCCCAGGGCAGGTACAGCACGGAGTTAGATACAGAGTAGAGCTCCCTCTACACTGTCCCATCAAACACTCCCAGGGCAGGTACAGCACGGGTTAGATACAGAGTAAAGCTCCCTCTACACTGTCCCATCAAACACTCCCAGGGCAGGTACAGCACGGAGTTAGATACAGAGGAAAGCTCCCTCTACACTGTCCCATCAAACACTCCCAGGGCAGGTACAGCACGGGTTAGATACAGAGGAAAGCTCCCTCTACACTGCCCCATCAAACACTCCCAGGGCAGGGACAGCACGGGTTAGATCCAGAGTAAAGCTCCATCTACACTGTCCCATCAAACACTCCCAGGACAGGTACAGCACGGGTTAGATACAGAGTAAAAGCTCCCTCTACACTGTCCCATCAAACACTCCCAGGGCAGGTACAGCACGGGTTAGATACAGAGTAAAGCTCCCTCTACAGTGTCCCATCAAACACTCCCAGGGCAGGAACAGCACGGGTTAGATACAGAGTAAAGCTCCCTCGACACTGTCCCATCAAACACTCCCAGGGCAGGTACAGCACGGGTTAGATACAGAGTAACGCTCCCTCTACACTGTCCCATCAAACAGTCCCAGGGCAGGTACAGCACGGGTTAGATACAGAGTAAAGCTCCCTCTACACTGTCCCAACCAACACTCCCAGGGCAGTTACACCACGGGTTAGATACAGAGTAAAGCTCCCTCTGCACTGTCCCATCAAACACTCCCAGGGCAGTTACAGCATGGGTTAGATACAGAGTAAAGCTCCCTCTACACTGTCCCATCAAACACTCCCAGGGCAGGTACAGCACGGAGTTAGATACAGAGTAAAGCTCCCTCGACTGTCCCATCAAACACTCCCAGGGCAGGTACAGCACGGGTTAGATACAGAGTGAAGCTCCCTCTACACTCTCCCATCAAACACTCCCAGGACAGGTACAGTACGGGTTAGATACAGATTAAAGCTCCCTCTACACTGTCCCATCAAACACTCCCAGGGCAGGTACAGCACGGGTTCGATACAGAGTAAAGCTCCCTCTACACTGTCCCATCAAACATTCCCAGGGCAAGTACAGTACGGGTTAGAGTAAAGCTCCCTCTACACTGCCCATCAAACACTCCCAGGGCAGGTACAGCACGGGTTAGATACAGAGTAAAGCTCCTTCTACACTGTCCCATCAAACACTCCCAGGGCAAGTACAGCACGGGTTAGATACAGAGTAAAGCTCCATCTTCACTGTCCCATCAAACACTCCCAGGGCAAGTACAGCACGGGTTAGATACAGAGTAAAGCTCCCTCTACACTGTCCCATCAAACACTCCCAGGGCAGGTACAGCACGGAGTTAGATACAGAGTAAAGCTCCCTCCACTGTCCCATCAAACACTCCCAGGGCAGGTACAACACGGGTTAGATACAGAGTAAAGCTCCCTCTACACTGTCCCATCAAACACTCCCAGGGCAGGTAAAGCACGGGTTAGATACAGAGTAAAGCTCCCTCTACACTGTCCCATCAATCACTCCCAGGGCAGGTGCAGCACGGAGTTAGATACATACAGCACGGAGTTAGATACAGAGTAAAGCTCCCTCTACTGTCCCATCAAACGCTCCCAGGGCAGGTACAACACGGGGTAGATACAGAGTAAAGCTCCCTCTACACTGTCCCATCAAACACTCCCAGGGCAGGTACAGCACGGGTTAGATACAGAGTAAACGTCCCTCTACACTGCCCCATCAGACACTCCCAGGGCAGGAACAGCACGGGTTAGATACAGAGTAAAGCTCTCTCTACACTGTCCCATCAAACACTCCCAGGCCAGGTATAGCACGGGTTAGATACAAAGTAAAGCTCCCTCTACATTGTCCAATCAAACACTCCCAGGGCAGGTACAGCACGGGTTAGATACAGAGTAAAGCTCCCTCTACACTGTCCCATCAAACACTCCCAGGGCAGGTACAGCACGGGTTAGATACAGAGTAAAGCTCTCTCTCCACTGTCCCATCAAACACTCCCAGGACAGGTACAGCACCGGTTAGATACAGAGTAAATTTCCCTCTACACTGTCCCATCAAACACTCCCAGGGCAGGTACAGCACGGGTTAGATACAGAGTAAGGCTCTCTCTACACTGTCCCATCAAACACTCCCAGGGCAGGTACAGCACGGAGTTAGATACAGAGTAAAGCTCCATCTACACTGCCCATCAAACACTCCCAGGGCAGGTACAGCACGGGTTAGATACAGAGTAAAGCTCCCTCTACACTGTCCCATCAAACACTCCCAGGGCAGGTACAGCACGGGTTAGATACAGAGTAAAGCTCCCTCTACACTGTCCCATCCAACACTCCCAAGGCAGGTACAGCACGGGTTCGATACAGAGTAAAGCTCCCTCTACACTGTCCCATCAAACACTCCCAGGGCAGGTACAGCACGGGTTAGATACAGAGGAAAGCTCCCTCTACACTGCCCCATCAAACACTCCCAGGGCAGGTACAGCACGGGTTAGATACAGAGTAAAGCTCCATCTACACTGTCCCATCAAACACTCCCAGGGCAGGTACAGCACGGGTTAGATACAGAGTAAAGCTCCATCTACACTGTCCCATCAAACACTCCCAGGGCAGGTACAGCACGGGTTAGATACAGAGTAAAGCTCCCTCTACACTGTCCCATCAAACACTCCCCGGGTAGCTACAGCACGGGTTAGATACAGAGTAAAGCTCCCTCTACATTGTCCCATCAAAGACTCCCAGGACAGGTACAGCACGGGTTAGATACAGAGCAAAGCTCCCTCTACACTGTCCCATCAAACACTCCCAGGGCAGGTACAGCACGGGTTAGATACAGAGTAAAGCTCTCTCTACACTGTCCCATCAAACACTCCCAGGGCAGGTACAGCACGGGTTAGATACAGAGTAAAGCTCCCTCTACAGTGTCCCATCAAACACTCCCAGGGCAGGAACAGCACGGGTTAGATACAGAGTAAAGCTCCCTCTACACTGTCCCATCAAACACTCCCAGGGCAGGTGCAGCACGGGTTAGATACAGAGTAACGCTCCCTCTACACTGTCCCATCAAACACTCCCAGGGCAGGTACAGCACGGGTTAGATACAGAGTAAAGCTCCCTCTACACTGTCCCATCAAACAGTCCCAGCGCAGGTACAGCACGGGTTAGATACAGAGTAAAGCCACCTCTACACTGTCCCATCAAACACTCCCAGGGCAGTTACAGCACGGGTTAGATACAGAGTAAAGCTCCCTCTGCACTGTCCCATCAAACACTCCCCGGGCAGGTACAGCACGGGTTAGATACAGAGAAAAGCTCCCTCTACACTGTCCCATCAAACACTCCCAGGGCAGGTACAGCACGGAGTTAGATACAGAGTAAAGCTCCCTCTACACTGTCCCATCAAACACTCCCAGGGCAGGTACAGCACGGAGTTAGATACAGAGTAAAGCTCCCTCGACTGTCCCATCAAACACTCCAGGGCAGGTACAGCACGGAGTTAGATACAGAGTAAAGCTCCCTCTACTGTCCCATCAAGCACTCCCAGGGCAGGTACAGCACGGGTTAGATACAGAGTAAAGCTCCCTCTACACTGTCCCATCAAACACTCCCAGAACAGGTACAGCACAGGTTAGATACAGAATAAAGCTCCCTCTGCACTGTCCCATCAAACACTCCCAGAACAGGTACAGCACAGGTTAGATACAGAATAAAGCTCCCTCTACACTCTCCCATCAAACACTCCCAGGGCAGGTACAGCACGGAGTTAGATACAGAGTAGAGCTCCCTCTACACTGTCCCATCAAACACTCCCAGGGCAGGTACAGCACGGGTTAGATACAGAGTAAAGCTCCCTCTACACTGTCCCATCAAACACTCCCAGGGCAGGTACAGCACGGAGTTAGATACAGAGGAAAGCTCCCTCTACACTGTCCCATCAAACACTCCCAGGGCAGGTACAGCACGGGTTAGATACAGAGGAAAGCTCCCTCTACACTGCCCCATCAAACACTCCCAGGGCAGGGACAGCACGGGTTAGATCCAGAGTAAAGCTCCATCTACACTGTCCCATCAAACACTCCCAGGACAGGTACAGCACGGGTTAGATACAGAGTAAAAGCTCCCTCTACACTGTCCCATCAAACACTCCCAGGGCAGGTACAGCACGGGTTAGATACAGAGTAAAGCTCCCTCTACAGTGTCCCATCAAACACTCCCAGGGCAGGAACAGCACGGGTTAGATAACAGAGTAAAGCTCCCTCGACACTGTCCCATCAAACACTCCCAGGGCAGGTACAGCACGGGTTAGATACAGAGTACGCTCCCTCTACACTGTCCCATCAAACAGTCCCAGGGCAGGTACAGCACGGGTTAGATACAGAGTAAAGCTCCCTCTACACTGTCCCAACCAACACTCCCAGGGCAGTTACACCACGGGTTAGATACAGAGTAAAGCTCCTCTGCACTGTCCCATCAAACACTCCCAGGCAGTTACAGCACGGGTTAGATACAGAGTAAAGGCCCTCTACACTGTCCCATCAAACACTCCCAGGGCAGGGTACAGCACGGAGTTAGATACAGAGTAAAGCTCCCTCGACTGTCCATCAAACACTCCAGGCAGGTACAGCACGGGTTAGATACAGAGTGAAGCTCCCTCTACACTCTCCCATCAAACACTCCCAGGACAGGTTACAGTACGGGTTAGATACAGATTAAAGCTCCCTCTACACTGTCCCATCAACACTTCCAGAACAGGTACAGCACAGGTTAGATACAGAGTAAAGCTCCCTCTACACTCTCCCATCAAACACTCCCAGGCAGGTACAGCACGGGTTCGATACAGAGTAAAGCTCCCTCTACACTGTCCCATCAACATTCCAGGGCAAGTACAGTACGGGTTAGATAGAGTAAAGCTCCTCTACACTGCCCATCAAACACTCCCAGGGCAGGTACAGCACGGGTTAGATACAGAGTAAAGCTCCTTCTACACTGTCCCATCAAACACTCCCAGGGCAGGTACAGCACGGGTTAGATACAGAGTAAAGCTCCCTCTACACTGTCCCCATCAAACACTCCCAGGGCAGGTACAGCACTGAGTTGGATACAGAGTAAAACTCCCTCTACTGTCCCATCAAACACTCCCAGGGCAGGTACAGCAGGGGTTAGATACAGAGTCAAGCTCCTTCTACACTGTCCCATCAAACACTCCAGGGCAGGTACAGCACGGAGTTAGATACAGAGTAAAGCTCCCTCAACTGTCCCATCAAACACTCACAGGGCAGGTACAGCACCGAGTTAGATACAGAGGAAAGCTCCCTCGACACTGTCCATCAAACACTCCCAGGGCAGGTACAGCACGGGTTAGATACAGAGTAAAGCTCCCTCTACACTGCCCCATCAAACACTCCAGGGCAGGTACAGCAACGGGTTAGATACAGAGTAAAGCTCCTTCTACACTGTCCCATCAAACACTCCAGGGCAGGTACAGCACGGAGTTAGATACAGAGAAAGCTCCCTCTACTGTCCGTCAAGCACTCCCAGAACAGGTACAGCACGGGTTAGATACAGAGTAAAGCTCCCTCTGCACTGTCCATCAAACACTCCCAGGACAGGTACAGTACGGGTTAGGTACAGAGTAAAGCTCCTCTACACTGTCCCATCAAACACTCCCAGAACAGGTACAGCACAGGTTAGATACAGAATAAAGCTCCCTCTACACTCTCCCATCAAACACTCCCAGGGCAGGTAGAGCACGGAGTTATATACAGAGTAAAGCTCCCTCTACACTGTCCCATCAAACACTCCCAGGGCAGGTACAGCACGGGTTAGATACAGAGTAAAGCTCCCTCTACACTGTCCCATCAAACACTCCAGGGCAGGTACAGCACGGAGTTAGATACAGAGGAAAGCTCCCTCTACACTGTCCCATCAAACACTCCCAGGGCAGGTACAGCACGGGTTAGATACAGAGTAAAGCTCCCTCTACACTGTCCCCATCAAACACTCCCAGGGCAGGTACAGCACGGGTTAGATACAGAGTAAAGCTCTCTCTACGCTGTCCCATCAAACACTCCAGGGCAGGTACAGCACGGTTAGATACAGAGTAAAGCTCCCTCTACAGTGTCCCATCAAACACTCCCAGGGCAGGAACAGCACGGGTTAGATACAGAGTAAAGCTCCCTCTACACTGTCCCATCAAACACTCCCAGGGCAGGTACAGCACGGGTTAGATACAGAGTAACGCTCCCTCTACACTGTCCCATCAACACTCCCAGGGCAGTTACAGCACGGGTTAGATACAGAGTAAAGCTCCTCTACACTGTCCCATCAAACAGTCCCAGGGCAGGTACAGCACGGTTCGATACAGAGTAAAGCTCCCTCTACACTGTCTCATCAAACATTCCCAGGGCAAGTACAGTACGGGTTAGATACAGAGTAAAGCTCCCTCTACACTGCCATCAAACACTCCCAGGGCAGGTACAGCACGGGTTAGATACAGAGTAAAGCTCCCTCTACACTGTCCCATCAAACACTCCCAGGGCAGGTACAGCACTGAGTTAGATACAGAGTAAAACTCCTCTACTGTCCCATCAAACACTCCCAGGGCAGGTGCAGCACGGGTTAGATACAGAGTCAAGCTCCTTCTACACTTGTCCCATCAAACACTCCAGGGCAGGTACAGCACGGAGTTAGATACAGAGTAAAGCTCCCTCAACTGTCCATCAAACACTCACAGGGCAGGTACAGCACCGAGTAGATACAGAGTAAAGCTCCCTCTACCACTGTCCCATCAAACACTCCAGGGCAGGTACAGCACGGGTTAGATACAGAGGTAAAGCCTCCCTCTACACTGCCCCATCAAACACTCCCAGGGCAGGTACAGCACGGGTTAGATACAGAGTAAAGCTCCTTCTACACTGTCCCATCAAACACTCCCAGGGCAGGTACAGCACGGGTTAGATACAGAGTAAAGCTCACTCTACACTGTCCATCAAACACTCCCGAGCAGGTACAGCACGGGTTAGATACAGAGAAAAGCTCCTCTACACTGTCCCATCAAACACTCCAGGGCAGGTACAGCACGGAGTTAGATACAGAGTAAAGCTCCCTCTACTGTCCCATCAAGCACTCCCAGGGCAGGTACAGCACGGGTTAGATACAGAGTAAAGCTCCCTCTACACTGTCCCATCAAACACTCCCAGGACAGGTACAGTACGGGTTAGATACAGAGTAAAGCTCCCTCTACACTGTCCCATCAAACACTCCCTGAACAGGTACAGCACGGAGTTAGATACAGAGTAGAGCTCCCTCTACACTGTCCCATCAAACACTCCCAGGGCAGGTACAGCACGGGTTAGATACAGAGTAAAGCTCCCTCTACACTGTCCCATCAAACACTCCCAGGGCAGGTACAGCACGGAGTTAGATACAGAGGAAAGCTCCCTCTACACTGTCCCATCAAACACTCCCAGGGCAGGTACAGCACGGGTTAGATACAGAGGAAAGCTCCCTCTACACTGCCCCATCAAACACTCCCAGGGCAGGTACAGCACGGGTTAGATCCAGAGTAAAGCTCCATCACACCGTCCCATCAAACACTCCCAGGGCAGGTACAGCACGGGTTAGATACAGAGTAAAAGCTCCCTCTACACTGTCCCATCAAACACTCCCAGGGGCAGGTACAGCACGGGTTAGATACAGAGTAAAGCTCCCTCTACAGTGTCCCATCAAACACTCCCAGGGCAGGAACAGCACGGTTAGATACAGAGTAAAGCTCCCTCTACACTGTCCCATCAAACACTCCCAGGGCAGGTACAGCACGGGTTAGTACAGAGTACGCTCCCTCTACACTGTCCCATCAAACACTCCCAGGGCAGGTACAGTACGGGTTAGATACAGAGTAAAGCTCCCTCTACACTGTCCATCAAACACTCCAGGGCAGGTACAGCACGGGTTAGATACAGAGTAAGCTCCCTCTACAGTGTCCATCAAACACTCCCCAGGCAGGAACAGCACGGGTTAGATACAGAGTAAAGCTCCCTCTACACTGTCCATCAAACACTCCCAGGCAGGTACAGCACGGGTTAGATACAGAGTAACGCTCCCTCTACACTGTCCATCAAACACTCCAGGGCAGGTACAGTACGGGTTAAATACAGAGTAAAGCTCCTCTACACTCTCCATCAAACACTCCCAGGGCAGGTACAGCACGGGTTAGATACAGAGTAAAGCTCCTCTACACTGTCCCATCAAACACTCCCAGGACAGGTACAGCACGGGTTAGATACAGAGTAAAGCTCTCTCTACACTGTCCCTTCAAACACTCCCAGGGCAGGTGCAGCACAAGCTTCAAACACTCCCAGGGCAGGTGCAGCACAAGCTCAATACAGAGTAAAGCTCTCTCTACACTGTCCCATCAAACACTCCCAGGGCAGGTACAGCACGGGTTAGATACATAGTAAAGCTCCCTCTACACTGCCCCATCAAACACTCCCAGGGCAGGTACAGCACGGGTTAGATACAGAGTAAACGTCCCTCTACACTGCCCCATCAGACACTCCCAGGGCAGGAACAGCACGGGTTAGATACAGAGTAAAGCTCTCTCTACACTGTCCCATCAAACACTCCCAGGCCAGGTATAGCACGGGTTAGATACAAAGTAAAGCTCCCTCTACATTGTCCAATCAAACACTCCCAGGGCAGGTACAGCACGGGTTAGATACAGAGTAAAGCTCCCTCTACACTGTCCCATCAAACACTCCCAGGGCAGGTACAGCACGGGTTAGATACAGAGTAAAGCTCTCTCTCCACTGTCCCATCAAACACTCCCAGGACAGGTACAGCACGGTTAGATACAGAGTAAATTTCCCTCTACACTGTCCCATCAAACACTCCCAGGGCAGGTACAGCACGGGTTAGATACAGAGTAAGGCTCTCTCTACACTGTCCCATCAAACACTCCCAGGGCAGGTACAGCACGGAGTTAGATACAGAGTAAAGCTCCATCTACACTGCCCATCAAACACTCCCAGGGCAGGTACAGCACGGGTTAGATACAGAGTAAAGCTCCCTCTACACTGTCCCATCAAACACTCCCAGGGCAGGTACAGCACGGGTTAGATACAGAGTAAAGCTCCCTCTACACTGTCCCATCAAACACTCCCAAGGCAGGTACAGCACGGGTTCGATACAGAGTAAAGCTCCCTCTACACTGTCCCATCAAACACTCCCAGGGGCAGGTACAGCACGGGTTAGATACAGAGGAAAGCTCCCTCTACACTGCCCCATCAAACACTCCCAGGGCAGGTACAGCACGGGTTAGATACAGAGTAAAGCTCCATCTACACTGTCCCATCAAACACTCCCAGGGCAGGTACAGCACGGGTTAGATACAGAGTAAAGCTCCATCTACACTGTCCCATCAAACACTCCAGGGCAGGTACAGCACAGGTTAGATACAGAGTAAAGCTCCCTCTACACTGTCCCATCAAACACTCCCCGGGTAGCTACAGCACGGGTTAGATACAGAGTAAAGCTCCCTCTACATTGTCCCATCAAAGACTCCCAGGGCAGGTACAGCACGGGTTAGATACAGAGCAAAGCTCCCTCTACACTGTCCCATCAAACACTCCCAGGGCAGGTACAGCACGGGGTTAGATACAGAGTAAAGCTCCCTCTACACTGTCCCATCAAACACTCCCAGGGCAGGTACAGCACGGGTTAGATACAGAGTAAAGCTCCCTCTACAGTGTCCCATCAAACACTCCCAGGGCAGGAACAGCACGGGTTAGATACAGAGTAAAGCTCCCTCTACACTGTCCCATCAAACACTCCCAGGGCAGGTGCAGCACGGGTTAGATACAGAGTAACGCTCCCTCTACACTGTCCCATCAAACACTCCCAGGGCAGGTACAGCACGGGTTAGATACAGAGTAAAGCTCCCTCTACACTGTCCCATCAAACAGTCCCAGCGCAGGTACAGCACGGGTTAGATACAGAGTAAAGCCCCCTCTACACTGTCCCATCAAACACTCCCAGGGCAGTTACAGCACGGGTTAGATACAGAGTAAAGCTCCCTCTGCACTGTCCCATCAAACACTCCCCGGGCAGGTACAGCACGGGTTAGATACAGAGAAAAGCTCCCTCTACACTGTCCCATCAAACACTCCCAGGGCAGGTACAGCACGGAGTTAGATACAGAGTAAAGCTCCCTCTACACTGTCCCATCAAACACTCCCAGGGCAGGTACAGCACGGAGTTAGATACAGAGTAAAGCTCCCTCGACTGTCCCATCAAACACTCCAGGGCAGGTACAGCACGGAGTTAGATACAGAGTAAAGCTCCCTCTACTGTCCCATCAAGCACTCCCAGGGCAGGTACAGCACGGGTTAGATACAGAGTAAAGCTCCCTCTACACTGTCCCATCAAACACTCCCAGAACAGGTACAGCACAGGTTAGATACAGAATAAAGCTCCCTCTACACTGTCCCATCAAACACTCCCAGAACAGGTACAGCACAGGTTAGATACAGAATAAAGCTCCCTCTACACTCTCCCATCAAACACTCCCAGGGCAGGTACAGCACGGAGTTAGATACAGAGTAGAGCTCCCTCTACACTGTCCCATCAAACACTCCCAGGGCAGGTACAGCACGGGTTAGATACAGAGTAAAGCTCCCTCTACACTGTCCCATCAAACACTCCCAGGGCAGGTACAGCACGGAGTTAGATACAGAGGAAAGCTCCCTCTACACTGTCCCATCAAACACTCCCAGGGCAGGTACAGCACGGGTTAGATACAGAGGAAAGCTCCCTCTACACTGCCCCATCAAACACTCCCAGGGCAGGGACAGCACGGGTTAGATCCAGAGTAAAGCTCCATCTACACTGTCCCATCAAACACTCCCAGGACAGGTACAGCACGGGTTAGATACAGAGTAAAAGCTCCCTCTACACTGTCCCATCAAACACTCCCAGGGCAGGTACAGCACGGGTTAGATACAGAGTAAAGCTCCCTCTACAGTGTCCCATCAAACACTCCCAGGGCAGGAACAGCACGGGTTAGATACAGAGTAAAGCTCCCTCGACACTGTCCCATCAAACACTCCCAGGGCAGGTACAGCACGGGTTAGATACAGAGTAACGCTCCCTCTACACTGTCCCATCAAACAGTCCCAGGGCAGGTACAGCACGGGTTAGATACAGAGTAAAGCTCCCTCTACACTGTCCCAACCAACACTCCCAGGGCAGTTACACCACGGGTTAGATACAGAGTAAAGCTCCCTCTGCACTGTCCCATCAAACACTCCCAGGGCAGTTACAGCACGGGTTAGATACAGAGTAAAGCTCCCTCTACACTGTCCCATCAAACACTCCCAGGGCAGGTACAGCACGGAGTTAGATACAGAGTAAAGCTCCCTCGACTGTCCCATCAAACACTCCCAGGGCAGGTACAGCACGAGTTAGATACAGAGTGAAGCTCCCTCTACACTCTCCCATCAAACACTCCCAGGACAGGTACAGTACGGGTTAGATACAGATTAAAGCTCCCTCTACACTGTCCCATCAAACACTTCCAGAACAGGTACAGCACAGGTTAGATACAGAGTAAAGCTCCCTCTACACTCTCCCATCAAACACTCCCAGGGCAGGTACAGCACGGGTTCGATACAGAGTAAAGCTCCCTCTACACTGTCCCATCAAACATTCCCAGGGCAAGTACAGTACGGGTTAGATAGAGTAAAGCTCCCTCTACACTGCCCATCAAACACTCCCAGGGCAGGTACAGCACGGGTTAGATACAGAGTAAAGCTCCTTCTACACTGTCCCATCAAACACTCCCAGGGCAGGTACAGCACGGGTTAGATACAGAGTAAAGCTCCCTCTACACTGTCCCATCAAACACTCCCAGGGCAGGTACAGCACTGAGTTGGATACAGAGTAAAACTCCCTCTACTGTCCCATCAAACACTCCCAGGGCAGGTACAGCAGGGGTTAGAAACAGAGTCAAGCTCCTTCTACACTGTCCCATCAAACACTCCAGGGCAGGTACAGCACGGAGTTAGATACAGAGTAAAGCTCCCTCAACTGTCCCATCAAACACTCACAGGGCAGGTGCAGCACCGAGTTAGATACAGAGGAAAGCTCCCTCGACACTGTCCCATCAAACACTCCCAGGGCAGGTACAGCACGGGTTAGATACAGAGTAAAGCTCCCTATACACTGCCCCATCAAACACTCCCAGGGCAGGTACAGCACGGGTTAGATACAGAGTAAAGCTCCTTCTACACTGTCCCATCAAACACTCCAGGGCAGGTACAGCACGGAGTTAGATACAGAGGAAAGCTCCCTCTACTGTCCCGTCAAGCACTCCCAGAACAGGTACAGCACGGGTTAGATACAGAGTAAAGCTCCCTCTGCACTGTCCCATCAAACACTCCCAGGACAGGTACAGTACGGGTTAGGTACAGAGTAAAGCTCCCTCTACACTGTCCCAACCAACACTCCCAGAACAGGTACAGCACAGGTTAGATACAGAATAAAGCTCCCTCTACACTCTCCCATCAAACACTCCCAGGGCAGGTACAGCACGGAGTTATATACAGAGTAAAGCTCCCTCTACACTGTCCCATCAAACACTCCCAGGGCAGGTACAGCACGGGTTAGATACAGAGTAAAGCTCCCTCTACACTGTCCCATCAAACACTCCCAGGGCAGGTACAGCACGGGTTAGATACAGAGTAAAGCTCTCTCTACGCTGTCCCATCAAACACTCCCAGGGCAGGTACAGCACGGGTTAGATACAGAGTAAAGCTCCCTCTACAGTGTCCCATCAAACACTCCCAGGGCAGGAACAGCACGGGTTAGATACAGAGTAAAGCTCCCTCTACACTGTCCCATCAAACACTCCCAGGGCAGGTACAGCACGGGTTAGATACAGAGTAACGCTCCCTCTACACTGTCCCATCAAACACTCCCAGGGCAGTTACAGCACGGGTTAGATACAGAGTAAAGCTCCCTCTACACTGTCCCATCAAACAGTCCCAGGGCAGGTACAGCACGGGTTCGATACAGAGTAAAGCTCCCTCTACACTGTCTCATCAAACATTCCCAGGGCAAGTACAGTACGGGTTAGATACAGAGTAAAGCTCCCTCTACACTGCCCATCAAACACTCCCAGGGCAGGTACAGCACGGGTTAGATACAGAGTAAAGCTCCCTCTACACTGTCCCATCAAACACTCCAGGGCAGGTACAGCACTGAGTTAGATACAGAGTAAAACTCCCTCTACTGTCCCATCAAACACTCCCAGGGCAGGTGCAGCACGGGTTAGATACAGAGTCAAGCTCCTTCTACACTGTCCCATCAAACACTCCAGGGCAGGTACAGCACGGAGTTAGATACAGAGTAAAGCTCCCTCAACTGTCCCATCAAACACTCACAGGGCAGGTACAGCACCGAGTTAGATACAGAGTAAAGCTCCCTCTACACTGTCCCATCAAACACTCCCAGGGCAGGTACAGCACGGGTTAGATACAGAGTAAAGCTCCCTCTACACTGCCCCATCAAACACTCCCAGGGCAGGTACAGCACGGGTTAGATACAGAGTAAAGCTCCTTCTACACTGTCCCATCAAACACTCCCAGGGCAGGTACAGCACGGGTTAGATACAGAGTAAAGCTCACTCTACACTGTCCCATCAAACACTCCCCGAGCAGGTACAGCACGGGTTAGATACAGAGAAAAGCTCCCTCTACACTGTCCCATCAAACACTCCAGGGCAGGTACAGCACGGAGTTAGATACAGAGTAAAGCTCCCTCTACTGTCCCATCAAGCACTCCCAGGGCAGGTACAGCACGGGTTAGATACAGAGTAAAGCTCCCTCTACACTGTCCCATCAAACACTCCCAGGACAGGTACAGTACGGGTTAGATACAGAGTAAAGCTCCCTCTACACTGTCCCATCAAACACTCCCAGAACAGGTACAGCACGGAGTTAGATACAGAGTAGAGCTCCCTCTACACTGTCCCATCAAACACTCCAGGGCAGGTACAGCACGGGTTAGATACAGAGTAAAGCTCCCTCTACACTGTCCCATCAAACACTCCCAGGGCAGGTACAGCACGGAGTTAGATACAGAGGAAAGCTCCCTCTACACTGTCCCATCAAACACTCCCAGGGCAGGTACAGCACGGGTTAGATACAGAGGAAAGCTCCCTCTACACTGCCCCATCAAACACTCCCAGGGCAGGTACAGCACGGGTTAGATCCAGAGTAAAGCTCCATCTACACCGTCCCATCAAACACTCCCAGGGCAGGTACAGCACGGGTTAGATACAGAGTAAAAGCTCCCTCTACACTGTCCCATCAAACACTCCCAGGGCAGGTACAGCACGGGTTAGATACAGAGTAAAGCTCCCTCTACAGTGTCCCATCAAACACTCCCAGGGCAGGAACAGCACGGGTTAGATACAGAGTAAAGCTCCCTCTACACTGTCCCATCAAACACTCCCAGGGCAGGTACAGCACGGGTTAGATACAGAGTAACGCTCCCTCTACACTGTCCCATCAAACACTCCCAGGGCAGGTACAGTACGGGTTAGATACAGAGTAAAGCTCCCTCTACACTCTCCCATCAAACACTCCCAGGGCAGGTACAGCACGGGTTCGATACAGAGTAAAGCTCCTCTACACTGTCCCATCAAACATTCCCAGGGCAAGTACAGTAAGGGTTAGATAGAGTAAAGCTCCCTCTACACTGCCCATCAAACACTCCCAGGGCAGGTACAGCACGGGTTAGATACAGAGTAAAGCTCCTTCTACACTGTCCCATCAAACACTCCCAGGGCAGGTACAGCACGGGTTAGATACAGAGTAAAGCTCCCTCTACACTGGCCCATCAAACACTCCAGGGCAGGTACAGCACTGAGTTGGATACAGAGTAAAACTCCCTCTACTGTCCCATCAAACACTCCCAGGGCAGGTACAGCACGGGTTAGATACAGAGTCAAGCTCCTTCTACACTGTCCCATCAAACACTCCAGGGCAGGTACAGCACGGAGTTAGATACAGAGTAAAGCTCCCTCAACTGTCCCATCAACCACTCACAGGGCAGGTACAGCACCGAGTTAGATACAGAGTAAAGCTCCCTCTACACTGTCCCATCAAACACTCCCAGGGCAGGTACAGCACGGGTTAGATACAGAGTAAAGCTCCCTCGACACTGTCCATCAAACACTCCCAGGACAGGTACAGTACGGGTTAGATACAGAGTAAAGCTCCCTCTACACTGTCCCATCAAACACTCCCAGGGCAGGTACAGCACGGGTTAGATACAGAGTAAAGCTCCTTCGACGCTGTCCATCAAACACTCCCAGGGCAGGTACAGCACGGGTTAGATACAGAGTAAAGCTCACTCTACACTGTCCCATCAAACACTCCCCGGGCAGGTACAGCACGGGTTAGATACAGAGAAAAGCTCCCTCTACACTGTCCCATCAAACACTCCAGGGCAGGTACAGCACGGAGTTAGATACAGAGTAAAGCTCCCTCTACTGTCCCGTCAAGCACTCCCAGGGCAGGTACAGCACGGGTTAGATACAGAGTAAAGCTCCCTCTACACTGTCCCATCAAACACTCCAGGGCAGGTACAGCACGGGTTAGATACAGAGTAAAGCTCCCTCTGCACTGTCCCATCAAACACTCCCAGGGCAGGTACAGCACGGGTTAGATACAGAGTAAAGCTCCCTCTACACTGTCCCATGGAACACTCCCAGGGCAGGTACAGCACGGAGTTAGATACAGAGTAGAGCTCCCTCTACAATGTCCCATCAAACACTCCCAGGGCAGGTACAGCACGGGTTAGATACAGAGTAAAGCTCCCTCTACACTGTCCCATCAAACACTCCCAGGGCAGGTACAGCACGGAGTTAGATACAGAGGAAAGCTCCCTCTACACTGTCCATCAAACACTCCCAGGGCAGGTACAGCACGGGTTAGATACAGAGGAAAGCTCCCTCTACACTGCCCCATCAAACACTCCCAGGGCAGGTACAGCACGGGTTAGATCCAGAGTAAAGCTCCATCTACACTGTCCCATCAAACACTCCCAGGGCAGGTACAGCACGGGTTAGATACAGAGTAAAAGCTCCTCTACACTGTCCCATCAAACACTCCCAGGGCAGGTACAGCACGGGTTAGATACAGAGTAAAGCTCCCTCTACAGTGTCCCATCAAACACTCCCAGCCCAGTGCAGGAACAGCACGGGTTAGATACAGAGTAAAGCTCCCTCTACACTGTCCCATCAAACACTCCCAGGGCAGGTACAGCACGGGTTAGATACAGAGTAACGCTCCCTCTACACTGTCCCATCAAACACTCCCAGGGCAGGTACAGTACGGGTTAGATACAGAGTAAAGCTCCCTCTACACTGTCCCATCAAACAGTTCCAGAACAGGTACAGCACAGGTTAGATACAGAGTAAAGCTCCCTCTACACTCTCCCATCAAACACTCCCAGGGCAGGTACAGCACGGGTTCGATACAGAGTAAAGCTCCCTCTACACTGTCCCATCAAACATTCCCAGGGCAAGTACAGTAAGGGTTAGATAGAGTAAAGCTCCCTCTACACTGCCCATCAAACACTCCCAGGGCAGGTACAGCACGGGTTAGATACAGAGTAAAGCTCCTTCTACACTGTCCCATCAAACACTCCCAGGGCAGGTACAGCACGGGTTAGATACAGAGTAAAGCTCCCTCTACACTGGCCCATCAAACACTCCCAGGGCAGGTACAGCACTGAGTTGGATACAGAGTAAAACTCCCTCTCCTGTCCCATCAAACACTCCCAGGGCAGGTACAGCACGGGTTAGATACAGAGTCAAGCTCCTTCTACACTGTCCCATCAAACACTCCAGGGCAGGTACAGCACGGAGTTAGATACAGAGTAAAGCTCCCTCAACTGTCCCATCAAACACTCACAGGGCAGGTACAGCACCGAGTTAGATACAGAGTAAAGCTCCCTCTACACTGTCCCATCAAACACTCCCAGGGCAGGTACAGCACGGGTTAGATACAGAGTAAAGCTCCCTCGACACTGTCCAATCAAACACTCCCAGGACAGGTACAGTACGGGTTAGATACAGAGTAAAGCTCCCTCTACACTGTCCCATCAAACACTCCCAGGGCAGGTACAGCACGGGTTAGATACAGAGTAAAGCTCCTTCGACACTGTCCCATCAAACACTCCCAGGGCAGGTACAGCACGGGTTAGATACAGAGTAAAGCTCACTCTACACTGTCCCATCAAACACTCCCCGGGCAGGTACAGCACGGGTGAGATACAGAGAAAAGCTCCCTCTACACTGTCCCATCAAACACTCCAGGGCAGGTACAGCACGGAGTTAGATACAGAGTAAAGCTCCCTCTACTGTCCCGTCAAGCACTCCCAGGGCAGGTACAGCACGGGTTAGATACAGAGTAAAGCTCCCTCTACACTGTCCCATCAAACACTCCAGGGCAGGTACAGCACGGGTTAGATACAGAGTAAAGCTCCCTCTGCACTGTCCCATCAAACACTCCCAGGGCAGGTACAGCACGGGTTAGATACAGAGTAAAGCTCCCTCTACACTGTCCCATGGAACACTCCCAGGGCAGGTACAGCACGGGTTAGATACAGAGTAAAGCTCCCTCTACATTTTCCCATCAAACACTCCCAGGGCAGGTACAGCACGGGTTAGATACAGAGTAAAGCTCCCTCTACACTGTCCCATCAAACACTCCCGGGCAGGTACAGCACAGGGTTAGATACTGAGTAAAGCTCCCTCTGCACTGTCCCATCAAACACTCCCAGGGCAGGAACAGCACGGGTTAGATACAGAGTAAAGCTCCCTCTACACTGTCCCATCAAACACTCCCAGGGCAGGTACAGCACGGGTTAGATACAGAGTAAAGCTCCCTCTACACTGTCGCATCAAACACTCCCAGGGCAGGTACAGCACAGAGTTAGATACAGAGTAAAGCTCCCTCTGCTATCCCATCAAACACTCCCAGGGCAGGTACAGCACGGGTTCGATACAGAGTAAAGCTCCCTTTGCACTGTCCCATCAAACACTCCCAGGGCAGGTACAGCACGGAGTTAGATACAGAGTAAAGCTCCCTCTACACTGTCCCATCAAACAGTCCCAGGGCAGGTACAGCACGGGTTCGATACAGAGGAAAGCTCCCTCTACACTGTCCCATCAAACACTCCCAGGGCAGGGACAGCACGGGTTAGATACAGAGTAAAGCTCCCTCTACACTGTCCCATCAAACACTCCCAGGGCAGGTACAGCACGGGTTAGATACAGAGTAAAGCTCCCTCTACACTGTCCCATCAAACCCTCCCACGGCAGGTACAGCACGGGTTAGATACAGAGTAAAGCTCCATCTACATTGTCCCATCAAACACTCCCAGGGCAGGTACAGCACGGGTTAGATACAGAGTAAAGCTCCCTCTACACTGCCCCATCAAACACTCCCAGGGCAGGTACAGCACGGGCTGGATACAGAGTAAAGCTCCCTCTACACTGTCCCATCAAACACTCCCAGGGCAGGTTCAGCACGGAGTTGGATACATACAGCACGGGTTAGATACAGAGTAAAGCTCCCTCTACACTGTCCCATCAAACACTCCCAGAGCAGGTACAGCACGGGTTAGATACAGAGTAAAGCTCCCTCTACACTGTCCCATCAAACACTCCCAGGGCAGGTACAGCATGGGTTAGATACAGAGTAAACCTCCCTCTACACTGTCCCATCAATCACTCCCAGGCCAGGTGCAGCACGGGTTAGATACAGAGTAAAGCTCCCTCTACATTGTCCCATCAAACACTCCCAGGGCAGGGACAGCACGGGTTAGATACAGAGTAAAGCTCCCTCTACATTGTCCCATCAAACACTCCCAGGGCAGGTACAGCACGGGTTAGATACAGAGTAAAGCTCTCTCTACACTGTCCCATCAAACACTCCCAGGGCAGGTACAGCACGGGTTAGATACAGAGTAAAGCTCCCTCTACACTGTCCCATCAAACACTCCCAGGGCAGGTACAGCACAGGTTAGATACAGAGTAAAGCTCCCTCTACACTGTCCCATCAAACAGTCCCAGGGCAGGTACAGCACGGGTTAGATACAGAGTAAAGCTCCCTCTACACTGTCCCATCAAACACTCCCAGGGCAGTTACAGCACGGGTTAGATACAGAGTAAAGCTCCCTCTACACTGTCCCATCAAACACTCCCAGGGCAGTTACAGCACGGGTTAGATACAGAGTAAAGCTCCCTCTACACTCTCCCATCAAACACTCCCAGGGCAGGTACAGCACGGGTTAGATACAGAGTAAAGCTCCCTCTACACTGTCCCATCAAACACTCCCAGGGCAGGTACAGCACGGGTTAGATACAGAGTAAAGCTCCCTCTACATTGTCCCATCAAACACTCCCAGGGCAGGTACAGCACGGGTTAGATACAGAGTAAAGCTCTCTCTACACTGTCCCATCAAACACTCCCAGGGCAGGTACAGCACGGATTAGATACAGAGTAAAGCTCCCTCTACACTGTCCCATCAAACACTCCCAGGGCAGGTACAGCACAGGTTAGATACAGAGTAAAGCTCCCTCTACACTGTCCCATCAAACAGTCCCAGGGCAGGTACAGCACGGGTTAGATACAGAGTAAAGCTCCCTCTACACTGTCCCATCAAACACTCCCAGGGCAGTTACAGCACGGGTTAGATACAGAGTAAAGCTCCCTCTACACTGTCCCATCAAACACTCCCAGGGCAGTTACAGCACGGGTTAGATACAGAGTAAAGCTCCCTCTACACTCTCCCATCAAACACTCCCAGGGCAGGTACAGCACGGGTTAGATACAGAGTAAAGCTCCCTCTACACTGTCCCATCAAACACTCCCAGGGCAGGTACAGCACGGGTTAGATACAGAGTAAAGCTCTCTCTACACTGTCCCATCAAACACTCCCAGGGCAGGTACAGCACGGGTTAGATACAGAGTAAAGCTCCCTCTACACTGTCCCATCAAACACTCCCAGGGCAGGTACAGCACAGGTTAGATACAGAGTAAAGCTCCCTCTACACTGTCCCATCAAACAGTCCCAGGGCAGGTACAGCACGGGTTAGATACAGAGTAAAGCTCCCTCTACACTGTCCCATCAAACACTCCCAGGGCAGTTACAGCACGGGTTAGATACAGAGTAAAGCTCCCTCTACACTGTCCCATCAAACACTCCCAGGGCAGTTACAGCACGGGTTAGATACAGAGTAAAGCTCCCTCTACACTCTCCCATCAAACACTCCCAGGGCAGGTACAGCACGGGTTAGATACAGAGTAAAGCTCCCTCTACACTGTCCCATCAAACACTCCCAGGGCAGGTACAGCACTGAGTTAGATACAGAGTAAAACTCCCTCTACTGTCCCATCAAACACTCCCAGGGCAGGTGCAGCACGGGTTAGATACAGAGTAAAGCTCCTTCTACACTGTCCCATCAAAAACTCCAGGGCAGGTACAGCACGGAGTTACATACAGAGTAAAGCTCCCTCAACTGTCCCATCAAACACTCCCAGGGCAGGTACAGCACCGAGTTAGATACAGAGTAAAGCTCCCTCTACACTGTCCCATCAAACACTCCCAGGGCAGGTACAGCACGGCTTAGATACAGAGTAAAGCTCCCTCTACACTGCCCCATCAAACACTCCCCGGGCAGGTACAGCACGGGTTAGATACAGAGTAAAGCTCCCTCTACATTGTCCCATCAAACACTCCCAGGGCAGGTACAGCACGGGTTAGATACAGAGTAAAGCTCTCTCTACACTGTCCCATCAAACACTCCCAGGGCAGGTACAGCACGGGTTAGATACAGAGTAAGGCTCCCTCTACACTGTCCCATCAAACACTCCCAGGGCAGGTACAGCATAGGTTAGATACAGAGTAAAGCTCCCTCTACACTGTCCCATCAAACACTCCCAGGGCAGGTACAGCATGGGTTAGATACAGAGTAAAGCTCCCTCTACATTGTCCCATCAAACACTCCAGGGCAGGTACAGCACGGGTTAGATACAGAGTAAAGTTCCCTCTACACTGTCCCATCAAACACTCCCAGGGCAGGTACAGCACGGGTTAGATACAGAATAAAGCTCCCCCTACACTCTCCCATCAAACACTCCCAGGGCAGGTGCAGCACGGAGTTAGATACAGAGTAAAGCTCCCTCTACACTGTCCCATCAAACACTCCCAGGGCAGGTACAGCACAGGGTTAGAGACTGAGTAAAGCTCCCTCTACACTGTCCCATCAAACACTCCCAGGGCAGGTACGGCACGGGTTAGATACAGAGTAAAGCTCCCTCTACACTGTCCCATCAAACACTCCCAGGGCAGGTACAGCACGGGTTAGATACAGAGTAAAGCTCCCTCTACACTGTCCCATCAAACACTCCCAGGGCAGGTACAGCACGGGTTAGATACAGAGTAAAGCTCCCTCTACACTGTCCCAACCAACACTCCCAGGGCAGTTACACCACGGGTTAGATACAGAGTAAAGCTCCCTCTGCACTGTCCCATCAAACACTCCCAGGGCAGTTACAGCACGGGTTAGATACAGAGTAAAGCTCCCTCTACACTGTCCCATCAAACACTCCCAGGGCAGGTACAGCACGGAGTTAGATACAGAGTAAAGCTCCCTCGACTGTCCCATCAAACACTCCCAGGGCAGGTACAGCACGGGTTAGATACAGAGTGAAGCTCCCTCTACACTCTCCCATCAAACACTCCCAGGACAGGTACAGTACGGGTTAGATACAGATTAAAGCTCCCTCTACACTGTCCCATCAAACACTTCCAGAACAGGTACAGCACAGGTTAGATACAGAGTAAAGCTCCCTCTACACTCTCCCATCAAACACTCCCAGGGCAGGTACAGCACGGGTTCGATACAGAGTAAAGCTCCCTCTACACTGTCCCATCAAACATTCCCAGGGCAAGTACAGTACGGGTTAGATAGAGTAAAGCTCCCTCTACACTGCCCATCAAACACTCCCAGGGCAGGTACAGCACGGGTTAGATACAGAGTAAAGCTCCTTCTACACTGTCCCATCAAACACTCCCAGGGCAGGTACAGCACGGGTTAGATACAGAGTAAAGCTCCCTCTACACTGTCCCATCAAACACTCCCAGGGCAGGTACAGCACTGAGTTGGATACAGAGTAAAACTCCCTCTACTGTCCCATCAAACACTCCCAGGGCAGGTACAGCAGGGGTTAGATACAGAGTCAAGCTCCTTCTACACTGTCCCATCAAACACTCCAGGGCAGGTACAGCACGGAGTTAGATACAGAGTAAAGCTCCCTCAACTGTCCCATCAAACACTCACAGGGCAGGTACAGCACCGAGTTAGATACAGAGGAAAGCTCCCTCGACACTGTCCCATCAAACACTCCCAGGGCAGGTACAGCACGGGTTAGATACAGAGTAAAGCTCCCTCTACACTGCCCCATCAAACACTCCCAGGGCAGGTACAGTACGGGTTAGGTACAGAGTAAAGCTCCCTCTACACTGTCCCATCAAACACTCCCAGAACAGGTACAGCACAGGTTAGATACAGAATAAAGCTCCCTCTACACTCTCCCATCAAACACTCCCAGGGCAGGTACAGCACGGAGTTATATACAGAGTAAAGCTCCCTCTACACTGTCCCATCAAACACTCCCAGGGCAGGTACAGCACGGGTTAGATACAGAGTAAAGCTCCCTCTACACTGTCCCATCAAACACTCCCAGGGCAGGTACAGCACGGAGTTAGATACAGAGGAAAGCTCCCTCTACACTGTCCCATCAAACACTCCCAGGGCAGGTACAGCACGGGTTAGATACAGAGTAAAGCTCCCTCTACACTGTCCCATCAAACACTCCCAGGGCAGGTACAGCACGGGTTAGATACAGAGTAAAGCTCTCTCTACGCTGTCCCATCAAACACTCCCAGGGCAGGTACAGCACGGGTTAGATACAGAGTAAAGCTCCCTCTACAGTGTCCCATCAAACACTCCCAGGGCAGGAACAGCACGGGTTAGATACAGAGTAAAGCTCCCTCTACACTGTCCCATCAAACACTCCCAGGGCAGGTACAGCACGGGTTAGATACAGAGTAACGCTCCCTCTACACTGTCCCATCAAACACTCCCAGGGCAGTTACAGCACGGGTTAGATACAGAGTAAAGCTCCCTCTACACTGTCCCATCAAACAGTCCCAGGGCAGGTACAGCACGGGTTCGATACAGAGTAAAGCTCCCTCTACACTGTCTCATCAAACATTCCCAGGGCAAGTACAGTACGGGTTAGATACAGAGTAAAGCTCCCTCTACACTGCCCATCAAACACTCCCAGGGCAGGTACAGCACGGGTTAGATACAGAGTAAAGCTCCCTCTACACTGTCCCATCAAACACTCCCAGGGCAGGTACAGCACTGAGTTAGATACAGAGTAAAACTCCCTCTACTGTCCCATCAAACACTCCCAGGGCAGGTGCAGCACGGGTTAGATACAGAGTCAAGCTCCTTCTACACTGTCCCATCAAACACTCCAGGGCAGGTACAGCACGGAGTTAGATACAGAGTAAAGCTCCCTCAACTGTCCCATCAAACACTCACAGGGCAGGTACAGCACCGAGTTAGATACAGAGTAAAGCTCCCTCTACACTGTCCCATCAAACACTCCCAGGGCAGGTACAGCACGGGTTAGATACAGAGTAAAGCTCCCTCTACACTGCCCCATCAAACACTCCCAGGGCAGGTACAGCACGGGTTAGATACAGAGTAAAGCTCCTTCTACACTGTCCCATCAAACACTCCCAGGGCAGGTACAGCACGGGTTAGATACAGAGTAAAGCTCACTCTACACTGTCCCATCAAACACTCCCCGAGCAGGTACAGCACGGGTGAGATACAGAGAAAAGCTCCCTCTACACTGTCCCATCAAACACTCCAGGGCAGGTACAGCACGGAGTTAGATACAGAGTAAAGCTCCCTCTACTGTCCCATCAAGCACTCCCAGGGCAGGTACAGCACGGGTTAGATACAGAGTAAAGCTCCCTCTACACTGTCCCATCAAACACTCCCAGGACAGGTACAGTACGGGTTAGATACAGAGTAAAGCTCCCTCTACACTGTCCCATCAAACACTCCCAGAACAGGTACAGCACGGAGTTAGATACAGAGTAGAGCTCCCTCTACACTGTCCCATCAAACACTCCCAGGGCAGGTACAGCACGGGTTAGATACAGAGTAAAGCTCCCTCTACACTGTCGCATCAAACACTCCCAGGGCAGGTACAGCACGGAGTTAGATACAGAGGAAAGCTCCCTCTACACTGTCCCATCAAACACTCCCAGGGCAGGTACAGCACGGGTTAGATACAGAGGAAAGCTCCCTCTACACTGCCCCATCAAACACTCCCAGGGCAGGTACAGCACGGGTTAGATCCAGAGTAAAGCTCCATCTACACCGTCCCATCAAACACTCCCAGGGCAGGTACAGCACGGGTTAGATACAGAGTAAAAGCTCCCTCTACACTGTCCCATCAAACACTCCCAGGGCAGGTACAGCACGGGTTAGATACAGAGTAAAGCTCCCTCTACAGTGTCCCATCAAACACTCCCAGGGCAGGAACAGCACGGGTTAGATACAGAGTAAAGCTCCCTCTACACTGTCCCATCAAACACTCCCAGGGCAGGTACAGCACGGGTTAGATACAGAGTAACGCTCCCTCTACACTGTCCCATCAAACACTCCCAGGGCAGGTACAGTACGGGTTAGATACAGAGTAAAGCTCCCTCTACACTGTCCCATCAAACACTCCCAGGGCAGGTACAGCACGGGTTAGATACAGAGTAAAGCTCCCTCTACAGTGTCCCATCAAACACTCCCAGGGCAGGAACAGCACGGGTTAGATACAGAGTAAAGCTCCCTCTACACTGTCCCATCAAACACTCCCAGGGCAGGTACAGCACGGGTTAGATACAGAGTAACGCTCCCTCTACACTGTCCCATCAAACACTCCCAGGGCAGGTACAGTACGGGTTAGATACAGAGTAAAGCTCCCTCTACACTCTCCCATCAAACACTCCCAGGGCAGGTACAGCACGGGTTAGATACAGAGTAAAGCTCCCTCTACACTGTCCCATCAAACACTCCCAGGACAGGTACAGCACGGGTTAGATACAGAGTAAGGCTCTCTCTACACTGTCCCATCAAACACTCCCAGGGCAGGTACAGCACGGAGTTAGATACAGAGTAAAGCTCCATCTACACTGCCCATCAAACACTCCCAGGGCAGGTACAGCACGGGTTAGATACAGAGTAAAGCTCCCTCTACACTGTCCCATCAAACACTCCCAGGGCAGGTACAGCACGGGTTAGATACAGAGTAAAGCTCCCTCTACACTGTCCCATCAAACACTCCCAAGGCAGGTACAGCACGGGTTCGATACAGAGTAAAGCTCCCTCTACACTGTCCCATCAAACACTCCCAGGGCAGGTACAGCACGGGTTAGATACAGAGGAAAGCTCCCTCTACACTGCCCCATCAAACACTCCCAGGGCAGGTACAGCACGGGTTAGATACAGAGTAAAGCTCCATCTACACTGTCCCATCAAACACTCCCAGGGCAGGTACAGCACGGGTTAGATACAGAGTAAAGCTCCATCTACACTGTCCCATCAAACACTCCCAGGGCAGGTACAGCACAGGTTAGATACAGAGTAAAGCTCCCTCTACACTGTCCCATCAAACACTCCCCGGGGTAGCTACAGCACGGGTTAGATACAGAGTAAAGCTCCCTCTACATTGTCCCATCAAACACTCCCAGGGCAGGAACAGCACGGGTTAGATACAGAGTAAAGCTCCCTCTACACTGTCCCATCAAACACTCCCAGGGCAGGTGCAGCACGGGTTAGATACAGAGTAACGCTCCCTCTACACTGTCCCATCAAACACTCCCAGGGCAGGTACAGCACGGGTTAGATACAGAGTAAAGCTCCCTCTACACTGTCCCATCAAACAGTCCCAGCGCAGGTACAGCACGGGTTAGATACAGAGTAAAGCCCCCTCTACACTGTCCCATCAAACACTCCCAGGGCAGTTACAGCACGGGTTAGATACAGAGTAAAGCTCCCTCTGCACTGTCCCATCAAACACTCCCCGGGCAGGTACAGCACGGGTTAGATACAGAGAAAAGCTCCCTCTACACTGTCCCATCAAACACTCCCAGGGCAGGTACAGCACGGAGTTAGATACAGAGTAAAGCTCCCTCTACACTGTCCCATCAAACACTCCCAGGGCAGGTACAGCACGGAGTTAGATACAGAGTAAAGCTCCCTCGACTGTCCCATCAAACACTCCAGGGCAGGTACAGCACGGAGTTAGATACAGAGTAAAGCTCCCTCTACTGTCCCATCAAGCACTCCCAGGGCAGGTACAGCACGGGTTAGATACAGAGTAAAGCTCCCTCTACACTGTCCCATCAAACACTCCCAGAACAGGTACAGCACAGGTTAGATACAGAATAAAGCTCCCTCTACACTCTCCCATCAAACACTCCCAGGGCAGGTACAGCACGGAGTTAGATACAGAGTAGAGCTCCCTCTACACTGTCCCATCAAACACTCCCAGGGCAGGTACAGCACGGGTTAGATACAGAGTAAAGCTCCCTCTACACTGTCCCATCAAACACTCCCAGGGCAGGTACAGCACGGAGTTAGATACAGAGGAAAGCTCCCTCTACACTGTCCCATCAAACACTCCCAGGGCAGGTACAGCACGGGTTAGATACAGAGGAAAGCTCCCTCTACACTGCCCCATCAAACACTCCCAGGGCAGGGACAGCACGGGTTAGATCCAGAGTAAAGCTCCATCTACACTGTCCCATCAAACACTCCCAGGACAGGTACAGCACGGGTTAGATACAGAGTAAAAGCTCCCTCTACACTGTCCCATCAAACACTCCCAGGGCAGGTACAGCACGGGTTAGATACAGAGTAAAGCTCCCTCTACAGTGTCCCATCAAACACTCCCAGGGCAGGAACAGCACGGGTTAGATACAGAGTAAAGCTCCCTCGACACTGTCCCATCAAACACTCCCAGGGCAGGTACAGCACGGGTTAGATACAGAGTAACGCTCCCTCTACACTGTCCCATCAAACAGTCCCAGGGCAGGTACAGCACGGGTTAGATACAGAGTAAAGCTCCCTCTACACTGTCCCAACCAACACTCCCAGGGCAGTTACACCACGGGTTAGATACAGAGTAAAGCTCCCTCTGCACTGTCCCATCAAACACTCCCAGGGCAGTTACAGCACGGGTTAGATACAGAGTAAAGCTCCCTCTACACTGTCCCATCAAACACTCCCAGGGCAGGTACAGCACGGAGTTAGATACAGAGTAAAGCTCCCTCGACTGTCCCATCAAACACTCCCAGGGCAGGTACAGCACGGGTTAGATACAGAGTGAAGCTCCCTCTACACTCTCCCATCAAACACTCCCAGGACAGGTACAGTACGGGTTAGATACAGATTAAAGCTCCCTCTACACTGTCCCATCAAACACTTCCAGAACAGGTACAGCACAGGTTAGATACAGAGTAAAGCTCCCTCTACACTCTCCCATCAAACACTCCCAGGGCAGGTACAGCACGGGTTCGATACAGAGTAAAGCTCCCTCTACACTGTCCCATCAAACATTCCCAGGGCAAGTACAGTACGGGTTAGATACAGAGTAAAGCTCCCTCAACTGTCCCATCAAACACTCACAGGGCAGGTGCAGCACCGAGTTAGATACAGAGGAAAGCTCCCTCGACACTGTCCCATCAAACACTCCCAGGGCAGGTACAGCACGGGTTAGATACAGAGTAAAGCTCCCTCTACACTGCCCCATCAAACACTCCCAGGGCAGGTACAGCACGGAGTTAGATACAGAGGAAAGCTCCCTCTACTGTCCCGTCAAGCACTCCCAGAACAGGTACAGCACGGGTTAGATACAGAGTAAAGCTCCCTCTGCACTGTCCCAACCAACACTCCCAGAACAGGTACAGCACAGGTTAGATACAGAATAAAGCTCCCTCTACACTCTCCCATCAAACACTCCCAGGGCAGGTACAGCACGGAGTTATATACAGAGTAAAGCTCCCTCTACACTGTCCCATCAAACACTCCCAGGGCAGGTACAGCACGGGTTAGATACAGAGTAAAGCTCCCTCTACACTGTCCCATCAAACACTCCCAGGGCAGGTACAGCACGGAGTTAGATACAGAGGAAAGCTCCCTCTACACTGTCCCATCAAACACTCCCAGGGCAGGTACAGCACGGGTTAGATACAGAGTAAAGCTCCCTCTACACTGTCCCATCAAACACTCCCAGGGCAGGTACAGCACGGGTTAGATACAGAGTAAAGCTCTCTCTACGCTGTCCCATCAAACACTCCCAGGGCAGGTACAGCACGGGTTAGATACAGAGTAAAGCTCCCTCTACAGTGTCCCATCAAACACTCCCAGGGCAGGAACAGCACGGGTTAGATACAGAGTAAAGCTCCCTCTACACTGTCCCATCAAACACTCCCAGGGCAGGTACAGCACGGGTTAGATACAGAGTAACGCTCCCTCTACACTGTCCCATCAAACACTCCCAGGGCAGTTACAGCACGGGTTAGATACAGAGTAAAGCTCCCTCTACACTGTCCCATCAAACAGTCCCAGGGCAGGTACAGCACGGGTTCGATACAGAGTAAAGCTCCCTCTACACTGTCTCATCAAACACTCCCAGGGCAGGTACAGCACGGGTTAGATACAGAGTAAAGCTCCCTCTACACTGTCCCATCAAACACTCCCAGGGCAGGTACAGCACTGAGTTAGATACAGAGTAAAACTCCCTCTACTGTCCCATCAAACACTCCCAGGGCAGGTGCAGCACGGGTTAGATACAGAGTCAAGCTCCTTCTACACTGTCCCATCAAACACTCCAGGGCAGGTACAGCACGGAGTTAGATACAGAGTAAAGCTCCCTCAACTGTCCCATCAAACACTCACAGGGCAGGTACAGCACCGAGTTAGATACAGAGTAAAGCTCCCTCTACACTGTCCCATCAAACACTCCCAGGGCAGGTACAGCACGGGTTAGATACAGAGTAAAGCTCCCTCTACACTGCCCCATCAAACACTCCCAGGGCAGGTACAGCACGGGTTAGATACAGAGTAAAGCTCCTTCTACACTGTCCCATCAAACACTCCCAGGGCAGGTACAGCACGGGTTAGATACAGAGTAAAGCTCACTCTACACTGTCCCATCAAACACTCCCCGAGCAGGTACAGCACGGGTTAGATACAGAGAAAAGCTCCCTCTACACTGTCCCATCAAACACTCCAGGGCAGGTACAGCACGGAGTTAGATACAGAGTAAAGCTCCCTCTACTGTCCCATCAAGCACTCCCAGGGCAGGTACAGCACGGGTTAGATACAGAGTAAAGCTCCCTCTACACTGTCCCATCAAACACTCCCAGGACAGGTACAGTACGGGTTAGATACAGAGTAAAGCTCCCTCTACACTGTCCCATCAAACACTCCCAGAACAGGTACAGCACGGAGTTAGATACAGAGTAGAGCTCCCTCTACACTGTCCCATCAAACACTCCCAGGGCAGGTACAGCACGGGTTAGATACAGAGTAAAGCTCCCTCTACACTGTCCCATCAAACACTCCCAGGGCAGGTACAGCACGGAGTTAGATACAGAGGAAAGCTCCCTCTACACTGTCCCATCAAACACTCCCAGGGCAGGTACAGCACGGGTTAGATACAGAGGAAAGCTCCCTCTACACTGCCCCATCAAACACTCCCAGGGCAGGTACAGCACGGGTTAGATCCAGAGTAAAGCTCCATCTACACCGTCCCATCAAACACTCCCAGGGCAGGTACAGCACGGGTTAGATACAGAGTAAAAGCTCCCTCTACACTGTCCCATCAAACACTCCCAGGGCAGGTACAGCACGGGTTAGATACAGAGTAAAGCTCCCTCTACAGTGTCCCATCAAACACTCCCAGGGCAGGAACAGCACGGGTTAGATACAGAGTAAAGCTCCCTCTACACTGTCCCATCAAACACTCCCAGGGCAGGTACAGCACGGGTTAGATACAGAGTAACGCTCCCTCTACACTGTCCCATCAAACACTCCCAGGGCAGGTACAGTACGGGTTAGATACAGAGTAAAGCTCCCTCTACACTCTCCCATCAAACACTCCCAGGGCAGGTACAGCACGGGTTCGATACAGAGTAAAGCTCCCTCTACACTGTCCCATCAAACATTCCCAGGGCAAGTACAGTAAGGGTTAGATAGAGTAAAGCTCCCTCTACACTGCCCATCAAACACTCCCAGGGCAGGTACAGCACGGGTTAGATACAGAGTAAAGCTCCTTCTACACTGTCCCATCAAACACTCCCAGGGCAGGTACAGCACGGGTTAGATACAGAGTAAAGCTCCCTCTACACTGGCCCATCAAACACTCCCAGGGCAGGTACAGCACTGAGTTGGATACAGAGTAAAACTCCCTCTACTGTCCCATCAAACACTCCCAGGGCAGGTACAGCACGGGTTAGATACAGAGTCAAGCTCCTTCTACACTGTCCCATCAAACACTCCAGGGTAGGTACAGCACGGAGTTAGATACAGAGTAAAGCTCCCTCAACTGTCCCATCAAACACTCACAGGGCAGGTACAGCACCGAGTTAGATACAGAGTAAAGCTCCCTCTACACTGTCCCATCAAACACTCCCAGGGCAGGTACAGCACGGGTTAGATACAGAGTAAAGCTCCCTCGACACTGTCCCATCAAACACTCCCAGGACAGGTACAGTACGGGTTAGATACAGAGTAAAGCTCCCTCTACACTGTCCCATCAAACACTCCCAGGGCAGGTACAGCACGGGTTAGATACAGAGTAAAGCTCCTTCGACGCTGTCCCATCAAACACTCCCAGGGCAGGTACAGCACGGGTTAGATACAGAGTAAAGCTCACTCTACACTGTCCCATCAAACACTCCCCGGGCAGGTACAGCACGGGTTAGATACAGAGAAAAGCTCCCTCTACACTGTCCCATCAAACACTCCAGGGCAGGTACAGCACGGAGTTAGATACAGAGTAAAGCTCCCTCTACTGTCCCGTCAAGCACTCCCAGGGCAGGTACAGCACGGGTTAGATACAGAGTAAAGCTCCCTCTACACTGTCCCATCAAACACTCCAGGGCAGGTACAGCACGGGTTAGATACAGAGTAAAGCTCCCTCTGCACTGTCCCATCAAACACTCCCAGGGCAGGTACAGCACGGGTTAGATACAGAGTAAAGCTCCCTCTACACTGTCCCATGGAACACTCCCAGGGCAGGTACAGCACGGAGTTAGATACAGAGTAGAGCTCCCTCTACAATGTCCCATCAAACACTCCCAGGGCAGGTACAGCACGGGTTAGATACAGAGTAAAGCTCCCTCTACACTGTCCCATCAAACACTCCCAGGGCAGGTACAGCACGGAGTTAGATACAGAGGAAAGCTCCCTCTACACTGTCCCATCAAACACTCCCAGGGCAGGTACAGCACGGGTTAGATACAGAGGAAAGCTCCCTCTACACTGCCCCATCAAACACTCCCAGGGCAGGTACAGCACGGGTTAGATCCAGAGTAAAGCTCCATCTACACTGTCCCATCAAACACTCCCAGGGCAGGTACAGCACGGGTTAGATACAGAGTAAAAGCTCCCTCTACACTGTCCCATCAAACACTCCCAGGGCAGGTACAGCACGGGTTAGATACAGAGTAAAGCTCCCTCTACAGTGTCCCATCAAACACTCCCAGTGCAGGAACAGCACGGGTTAGATACAGAGTAAAGCTCCCTCTACACTGTCCCATCAAACACTCCCAGGGCAGGTACAGCACGGGTTAGATACAGAGTAACGCTCCCTCTACACTGTCCCATCAAACACTCCCAGGGCAGGTACAGTACGGGTTAGATACAGAGTAAAGCTCCCTCTACACTGTCCCATCAAACAGTTCCAGAACAGGTACAGCACAGGTTAGATACAGAGTAAAGCTCCCTCTACACTCTCCCATCAAACACTCCCAGGGCAGGTACAGCACGGGTTCGATACAGAGTAAAGCTCCCTCTACACTGTCCCATCAAACATTCCCAGGGCAAGTACAGTAAGGGTTAGATAGAGTAAAGCTCCCTCTACACTGCCCATCAAACACTCCCAGGGCAGGTACAGCACGGGTTAGATACAGAGTAAAGCTCCTTCTACACTGTCCCATCAAACACTCCCAGGGCAGGTACAGCACGGGTTAGATACAGAGTAAAGCTCCCTCTACACTGGCCCATCAAACACTCCCAGGGCAGGTACAGCACTGAGTTGGATACAGAGTAAAACTCCCTCTCCTGTCCCATCAAACACTCCCAGGGCAGGTACAGCACGGGTTAGATACAGAGTCAAGCTCCTTCTACACTGTCCCATCAAACACTCCAGGGCAGGTACAGCACGGAGTTAGATACAGAGTAAAGCTCCCTCAACTGTCCCATCAAACACTCACAGGGCAGGTACAGCACCGAGTTAGATACAGAGTAAAGCTCCCTCTACACTGTCCCATCAAACACTCCCAGGGCAGGTACAGCACGGGTTAGATACAGAGTAAAGCTCCCTCGACACTGTCCAATCAAACACTCCCAGGACAGGTACAGTACGGGTTAGATACAGAGTAAAGCTCCCTCTACACTGTCCCATCAAACACTCCCAGGGCAGGTACAGCACGGGTTAGATACAGAGTAAAGCTCCTTCGACACTGTCCCATCAAACACTCCCAGGGCAGGTACAGCACGGGTTAGATACAGAGTAAAGCTCACTCTACACTGTCCCATCAAACACTCCCCGGGCAGGTACAGCACGGGTGAGATACAGAGAAAAGCTCCCTCTACACTGTCCCATCAAACACTCCAGGGCAGGTACAGCACGGAGTTAGATACAGAGTAAAGCTCCCTCTACTGTCCCGTCAAGCACTCCCAGGGCAGGTACAGCACGGGTTAGATACAGAGTAAAGCTCCCTCTACACTGTCCCATCAAACACTCCAGGGCAGGTACAGCACGGGTTAGATACAGAGTAAAGCTCCCTCTGCACTGTCCCATCAAACACTCCCAGGGCAGGTACAGCACGGGTTAGATACAGAGTAAAGCTCCCTCTACACTGTCCCATGGAACACTCCCAGGGCAGGTACAGCACGGGTTAGATACAGAGTAAAGCTCCCTCTACATTTTCCCATCAAACACTCCCAGGGCAGGTACAGCACGGGTTAGATACAGAGTAAAGCTCCCTCTACACTGTCCCATCAAACACTCCCGGGCAGGTACAGCACAGGGTTAGATACTGAGTAAAGCTCCCTCTGCACTGTCCCATCAAACACTCCCAGGGCAGGAACAGCACGGGTTAGATACAGAGTAAAGCTCCCTCTACACTGTCCCATCAAACACTCCCAGGGCAGGTACAGCACGGGTTAGATACAGAGTAAAGCTCCCTCTACACTGTCGCATCAAACACTCCCAGGGCAGGTACAGCACAGAGTTAGATACAGAGTAAAGCTCCCTCTGCTATCCCATCAAACACTCCCAGGGCAGGTACAGCACGGGTTCGATACAGAGTAAAGCTCCCTTTGCACTGTCCCATCAAACACTCCCAGGGCAGGTACAGCACGGGTTAGATACAGAGTAAAGCTCTCTCTACACTGTCCCATCAAACACTCCCAGGGCAGGTACAGCACGGGTTAGATACAGAGTAAAGCTCCCTCTACACTGTCCCATCAAACACTCCCAGGGCAGGTACAGCACAGGTTAGATACAGAGTAAAGCTCCCTCTACACTGTCCCATCAAACAGTCCCAGGGCAGGTACAGCACGGGTTAGATACAGAGTAAAGCTCCCTCTACACTGTCCCATCAAACACTCCCAGGGCAGTTACAGCACGGGTTAGATACAGAGTAAAGCTCCCTCTACACTGTCCCATCAAACACTCCCAGGGCAGTTACAGCACGGGTTAGATACAGAGTAAAGCTCCCTCTACACTCTCCCATCAAACACTCCCAGGGCAGGTACAGCACGGGTTAGATACAGAGTAAAGCTCCCTCTACACTGTCCCATCAAACACTCCCAGGGCAGGTACAGCACTGAGTTAGATACAGAGTAAAACTCCCTCTACTGTCCCATCAAACACTCCCAGGGCAGGTGCAGCACGGGTTAGATACAGAGTAAAGCTCCTTCTACACTGTCCCATCAAAAACTCCAGGGCAGGTACAGCACGGAGTTACATACAGAGTAAAGCTCCCTCAACTGTCCCATCAAACACTCCCAGGGCAGGTACAGCACCGAGTTAGATACAGAGTAAAGCTCCCTCTACACTGTCCCATCAAACACTCCCAGGGCAGGTACAGCACGGCTTAGATACAGAGTAAAGCTCCCTCTACACTGCCCCATCAAACACTCCCCGGGCAGGTACAGCACGGGTTAGATACAGAGTAAAGCTCCCTCTACATTGTCCCATCAAACACTCCCAGGGCAGGTACAGCACGGGTTAGATACAGAGTAAAGCTCTCTCTACACTGTCCCATCAAACACTCCCAGGGCAGGTACAGCACGGGTTAGATACAGAGTAAGGCTCCCTCTACACTGTCCCATCAAACACTCCCAGGGCAGGTACAGCATAGGTTAGATACAGAGTAAAGCTCCCTCTACACTGTCCCATCAAACACTCCCAGGGCAGGTACAGCATGGGTTAGATACAGAGTAAAGCTCCCTCTACATTGTCCCATCAAACACTCCAGGGCAGGTACAGCACGGGTTAGATACAGAGTAAAGTTCCCTCTACACTGTCCCATCAAACACTCCCAGGGCAGGTACAGCACGGGTTAGATACAGAATAAAGCTCCCCCTACACTCTCCCATCAAACACTCCCAGGGCAGGTGCAGCACGGAGTTAGATACAGAGTAAAGCTCCCTCTACACTGTCCCATCAAACACTCCCAGGGCAGGTACAGCACAGGGTTAGAGACTGAGTAAAGCTCCCTCTACACTGTCCCATCAAACACTCCCAGGGCAGGTACAGCACGGGTTAGATACAGAGTAAAGCTCCCTCTACACTGTCCCATCAAACACTCCCAGGGCAGGTACAGCACGGGTTAGATACAGAGTAAAGCTCCTCTACACTGTCCCATCAAACACTCCCAGGGCAGGTACAGCACGGGTTAGATACAGAGTAAAGCTCCCTCTACACTGTCCCATCAAACACTCCCAGGGCAGGTACAGCACGGGTTAGATACAGAGTAAAGCTCCCTCTACACTGTCCCATCAAACACTCCCAGGGCAGGTACAGCATGGGTTAGATACAGAGTAAAGCTCCCTCTACACTGTCCCATCAAACACTCCCAGGGCAGGTACAGCACGGGTTAGATACAGAGTAAAGCTCCCTCTACACTGTCCATCAAACACTCCCAGGGCAGGTACAGCATGGGTTAGATACAGAGTAAAGCTCCCTCTACACTGTCCCATCAAACACTCCCAGGGCAGGTACAGCATGGGTTAGATACAGAGTAAAGCTCCCTCTACACTGTCCCATCAAACACTCCCAGGGCAGGTACAGCATGGGTTAGATACAGAGTAAAGCTCCCTCTACACTGTCCCATCAAACACTCCCAGGGCAGGTACAGCATGGGTTAGATACAGAGTAAAGCTCCCTCTACACTGTCCCATCAAACACTCCCAGGGCAGGTACAGCACGGGTTAGATACAGAGTAAAGCTCCCTCTACACTGTCCCATCAAACACTCCCAGAGCAGGTACAGCACGGATTAGATACAGAGTAAAGCTCCCTCTACACTGTCCCATCAAACACTCCCAGGGCAGGTACAGCATGGGTTAGATACAGAGTAAAGCTCCCTCTACAGTAAAGCTCCTCTTACACTGTCCCATCAAACACTCCCAGGGCAGGGGTACAGCATGGGTTAGATACAGAGTAAAGCTCCCTCTACACTGTCCCATCAAACACTCCCAGGGCAGGTACAGCACGGGTTAGATACAGAGTAAAGCTCCCTCTACACTGTCCCATCAAACACTCCCAGGGCAGGTACAGCACGGGTTAGATACAGAGTAAAGCTCCCTCTACACTGTCCCATCAAACACTCCCAGGGCAGGTACAGCACGGGTTAGATACAGAGTAAAGCTCCCTCTACACTGTCCCATCAAACACTCCCAGAGCAGGTACAGCACGGATTAGATACAGAGTAAAGCTCCCTCTACACTGTCCCATCAAACACTCCCAGGGCAGGTACAGCACGGGTTAGATACAGAGTAAAGCTCCCTCTACACTGTCCATCAAAACACTCCCAGGGCAGGTACAGCACGGGTTAGATACAGAGTAAAGCTCCCTCTACACTGTCCCATCAAACACTCCCAGGGCAGGTTACATCATGGGTTAGATACAGAGTAAAGCTCCCTCTACACTGTCCCATCAAACACTCCCAGGGCAGATACAGCACGGGTTAGATACAGAGTAAAGCTCCCTCTACACTGCCCCATCAAACACTCCCAGGGCAGGTACAGCACGGGTTAGATTACAGAGTAAAGCTCCCTCTACACTGTCCCATCAAACACTCCCAGAGCAGGTACAGCACGGATTAGATACAGAGTAAAGCTCCCTCTACACTGTCCCCATCAAAACACTCCCAGGGCAGGTACAGCACGGGTTAGATACAGAGTAAAGCTCCCTCTACACTGTCCCATCAAACACTCCCAGGGCAGGTACAGCACGGGTTAGATACAGAGTAAAGCTCCCTCTACACTGTCCCCATCAAACACTCCCAGGGCAGGTACATCATGGGTTAGATACAGAGTAAAGCTCCCTCTACACTGTCCCATCAAAACACTCCCAGGGCAGATACAGCACGGGTTAGATACAGAGTAAAGCTCCCTCTACACTGCCCCATCAAAACACTCCCAGGGCAGGTACAGCACGGGTTAGATACAGAGTAAAAGCTCCCTCTACACTGTCCCATCAAACACTCAGTGCGTCACACCCTCACCTCTGCCAGAAGGTACGATAGCAAAATACTGCAGATGCTGGAAATCCGAAATAACAACAGAAAATGCTGGAGAAAACTCAGCAGGCTTAGCAACATCCGTGGAAAGAAATTAGAGTCGACGTTTCGGGTCAAAACCCTTTTTCAAAACTGGAAAGGAAATGAAATAGATCGAAAGGCAGGGCTGGGACAGAACTAAAGAGACATTAAGAGGTATTCAAAACCAGACGAGCTGGTGATCGGACTAGTGGAGACAAAAGACGGCTCTGGAATTAGGTGTGAAATGTACTGGCAGGATGGGAGACAGCTGCCATGTGGGAGAGAGAGAAAAAAAAGGGGTGGGGGGGGGGCGGGGGGAAAGAACCAAAAACAAAGGGGTGGATAAAAAATATAAGTAAAAATGTAAGGGGCCGAGGTTATGATCTGAAATTGTTGAAGTCGATATTGAGTCCAGAAGGCTGCAGAGTGCCTAATCGGAAGATGAGGTGCTGTTCCTCGAGTTTACGTTGAGCTTCCGTGGAACAATACAAGAGGCCGAGGACGGTGAGGTCCGAGTGGGAATGGGGCGGTGAATTAAAGTGACAGGCGACCGGAAGCTCGGGGTCACCCTTACGGACTGAACGGAGGTGTTCCGCAAAGCGGTCACCCAATCTGTGTTTGGTCTCCCCACTGTAGAGGAGACCACATCGTGAGCAGCGAATACAGTATACTAGATGTACTGAGGGAGCGCTGCACTGTCAGAGGGGCAGTACCGAGGGAGCAATGCACTGTCGGAGGGGCAGCACTGAGGGAGCACTGCACTGTCGGAGGGGCAGTACTGAGGGATCACTGCACTGTCAGAGGGGCAGTACCGAGGGAGCACTGCACTGTCGGAGGGGCAGTACTGAGGGAGCGCTGCACTGTCGGAGGGGCAGTACTGAGGGAGTGCTGCACTGTCGGAGGGGCAGTACTGAGGGAGCGCTGCACTGTCGGAGGGGCAGTACTGAGGGAGTGCTGCACTGTCAGAGGGGGCAGTACCGAGAGAGCGCTGCACTGTCGGCGGGGCAGTACTGAAGAAGCGCTGCACTGTCGGAGGGGCAGTACTGAGGGAGCGCTGCACTGTCGGAGGGGCAGTACTGAGGGAGTGCTGCACTGTCGGAGGGGCAGTACCGAGGGAGCGCTGCACTGTCGGAGGGGCAGTACTGAGGGAGCGCTGCACTGTCGGAGGGGCAGTACTGAGGGAGTGCTGCACTGTCGGAGGGGCAGTACGGAGGGAGCGCTGCACTGTCGGAGGGGCAGTACTGAGGGAGTGCTGCACTGTCGGAGGGGCAGTACTGTGGGAGCGCTGCACTGTCGGAGGGGCAGTACCGAGGGAGCACTGCACTGTCGGAGAGGCAGTACTGTGGGAGCACTGCACTGTCGGAGGGGGCAGTACTGTGGGAGCGCTGCACTGTCGGAGGGGCAGTACCGACGGAGCACTGCACTGTCGGAGGGGCAGTACTGGGGGAGTGCTGCACTGTCGGAGGGGCAGTACTGAGGGAGTGCTGCACTGTCGGAGGGGCAGTACTGGGGGAGTGCTGCACTGTCAGAGGGGCAGTACCGAGGGAGCGCTGCACTGTCGGAGGGGCAGTACTGGGGGAGTGCTGCACTGTCGGAAGGGCAGTACTGAGGGAGCGCTGCACTGTCGGAGGGGCAGTACCGAGGGAGCGCTGCACTGTCGGAGGGGCAGTACCGAGGGAGCGCTGCACTGTCGGAGGGGCAGTACTGATGGAGCGCTGCACTGTCGGAGGGGCAGTACTGAGGGAGTGCTGCACTGTCGGAGGGGCAGTGCTGAGGGAGCACTGCACTGTCGGAGGGGCTGTACTGTTGAATGGGCAGTACTGAGGGAGCGCTGCACTGTCGGAGGGGCAATATTGAGGGAGCGCTGCACTGTCGGAGGGGCAGTACTGAGGGAGCGCTGCACTGTCGGAGGGGCAGTACTGAGGGAGCACTGCACTGTCGGAGGGGCAATATTGAGGGAGCGCTGCACTGTCGGAGGGGCAGTACTGAGGGAGCGCTGCACTGTCGGAGGGGCAATATTGAGGGAGCGCTGCACTGTCGGAGGGGCAATATTGAGGGAGCGCTGCACTGTCGGAGGGGCAATATTGAGGGAGCGCTGCACTGTCGGAGGGGCAGTGCTGAGGGAGCACTGCACTGTCGGAGGGGCAGTGCTGAGGGAGCACTGCACTGTCGGAGGGGCAGTGCTGAGGGAGCGCTGCACTGTCGGAGGGGCGGTGCTGAGGGAGCACTGCACTGTCGGAGGGGGCAGTGCTGAGGGAGCGCTGCACTGTCGGAGGGGCGGTGCTGAGGGAGCGCTGCACTGTCGGAGGGGCGGTGCTGAGGGAGCGCTGCACTGTCGGAAAATTTGAATAGGCTGTGCAGCCACTTAAAGGGACTGCACACCCCCAAAAAAATTAGAGGAACATTGCAAATGTCATGTCTCAAATTACTCATATGCTGTATCAAAGAGAGTTATTTTTCTGACAGATTTCTATCTGATTTGTATTCAACGGTAGCTTCCACCGTCTACCGAAGGAGCTTGTTCCATAGATTGACCACTCGCTCACTGAAATATTGTTTCCGCAGATTAGTTTTTGACTTTTACCACCCTTCAAACTCAGCACAGGCCGGGGACGGAGCCTGGGCCTTTTCCTGCTCTGTGTGTGTGGGG
>NW_028225181.1:23009046-23077135 GCF_052327205.1 Somniosus microcephalus | reverse complement strand
AGTGTAGAGGGAGCTTTACTCTGTATCTAACCCGTGCTGTACCTGCCCCTGGGAGTGTTTGATGGGACAGTGTAGAGTGAGCTTGACTCTGTATCTAACCCATGCTGTACTTGCCCTGGGAGTGTTTGATGGGACAGTGTAGAGTGAGCTTGACTCTGTATCTAACCCTGTGCTGTACCTGCCCTGGGAGTGTTTGATGGGGAAGTGAAGTGGGAGCTTTACTCTGTATCTAACCGGTGCTGCACCTGCCCTGGGAGTGTTTGATGGGACACTGTAGAGGGAGCTTTACTCTGTAGCTAACCCATGCTGTACCTGCCCTGGGAGTGTTTCATGGGATAGTGTTGAGGGAACTTTACTCTGTATCTAACCCGTGCTGTACCTGCCCCTGGGAATGTTTGATGGGACAGTGTAGAGGGAGCTTTACTCTGTATCTAACCCATGCTGTACCTGCCCTGCGAGTGTTTGATGGGACAGTGTAGAGGGAACTTTACTCTGTATCTAACCCGTGCTGTACCTGCCCTGGGAGTTTTTGATGGGACAGTGCAGAGGGCGCTTTACTTTGTATCTAACCCGTGCTGCACCTGCCCTGGGGGTTTTTGATGGGACAGTGTAGAGGGAGCTTTACTCTGTATCTAACCCGTGCTGTACCTGACCTTGGAGTGTTTGATGGGACAGTGTAGAGGGAGCTTTACTCTGTATCTAACCCGTGCTGTACCTGCCCTGGGACTGTTTGATGGGACAGTGTAGAGGGAGCTTTACTCTGTATCTAACCCGTGCTGTACCTGCCCCTGGGCATGTTTGATGGGACAGTGTAGAGGGAGCTTTACTCTGTATCTAACCCGTGCTGTACCTGCCCTGGGAGTGTTTGATGGGACAGTGTAGAGGGAGCTTTACTCTGTATCTAACCCGTGCTGTACCTGCCCCTGGGAGTGTTTGATGGGACAGTGTAGAGGGAGCTTTACTCTGTATCTAACCCGTGCTGTACCTGCCCTGGGAGTGTTTGATGGGACAGTGTAGAGGGAGCTTTACTCTGGTTCTAACCCGTGCTGCACCTGCCCTGGGAATATTTGATGGGACAGTGTAGAGGGAGCTTTACTCTGTATCTAACCCATGCTGTACCTGCCCCTGGGAGTGTTTGATGGGACAGTGTAGAGGGAGCTTGACTCTGTATCTAACCCGTGCTGTACCTGCCCCGGGAGTGTTTGATTGGACAGTGTCGAGGGAGCTTTACTCTGTATCTAACCCATGCTGTACCTGCCCCTGGGAGTGTTTGATGGGACAGTGTAGAGGGAGCTTGACTCTGTATCTAACCCGTGCTGTACCTGCCCCGGGAGTGTTTGATTGGACAGTGCAGAGGGAGATTTACTCTGTATCTAACCCATGCTGTGCTTGCCCTGGGAGTGTTTGATGGGACAGTGAAGTGGGAGCTTTACTCTGTATCTAACCGGTGCTGCACCTGCCCTGGGAGTGTTTGATGGGACAGTGTAGAGGGAGCTTTACTCTGTATCTAACCCTGTGCTGTACCTGCCCTGGGAGTGTTTGATGGGACAGTGTAAAGGGAGATTTACTCTGTATCTAACCCGTGCTGCACCTGCCCTGCGAGTGTTTGATGGGAGAGTGTAGAGGGAGCTTTATTCTGTATCTAACCCGTGCTGCACCTGCCCTGCGAGTGTTTGATGGGAGAGTGTAGAGGGAGCTTTATTCTGTATCTAACCTGTGCTGTACCTGCCCTGGGAGTGTTTGATGGGACAGTGTAGAGGGAGCTTTATTCTGTATCTAACCCGTGCTGTACCTGCCCTGGGAGTGTTTGATGGGACAGTGTAGAGGGAGCTTTACTCTGTATCTAACCTGTGCTGTACCTGACCTGGGAGTGTTTGATGGGACAGTGTAGAGGGAGCTTTACTCTGTATCTAACCCGTGCTGTACCTGCCCTGGGAGTGTTTGATGGGACAGTGTAGAGGGAGCTTTACTCTGTATCTAACCTGTGCTGTACCTGCCCTGGGAGTGTTTGATGGGACAGTGTCGAGGGAGCTTTACTCTGTAGCTATCCCGTGCTTTACCTGCCCTAGGAGTGTTTGATGGGCCAGTGTAGTGGGAGCTTTACTCTGTATCTAACCCATGCTGTGCCTGCCATGGGAGTTTTTGATGGGACAGTGTAGAGGGAGCTTTACTCTGTATCTAACCCGTGCTGTACCTGGCCTAGGAGTGTTTGATGGGACAGTGTAGAGGGAACTTTACTCTGTATCTAACCCGTGCTGTACCTGCCCTGGGAATGTTTGATGGGACAGTGGAGAGGGAGCTTTACTCTGTGTCTAACCCGTGCTGTACCTGCCCTGGGAGTGTTTGATGGGACAGTGTAGAGGGAACTTTACGCTGTTTCTAACCCGTGCTGGACCTGCCCTGGGACTGTTTGATGGGACAGTGTAGAGGGAGCTTTACTCTGTATCTAACCCGTGGTGTACCTGCCCTAGGAGTGTTTGATGGGACAGTGTAGAGGGAGCTTTACTCTGTATCTAACCCGTGGTGTACCTGCCGTAGGAGTGTTTGATGGGACAGTGTAGAGGGAGCTTTACTCTGTATCTAACCCGTGCTGTACCTGCCCTGGGAGTGTTTGATGGGACAGTGTAGAGGGAGCTTTACTCTGTATCTAACCCGTGCTGTACCTGCCCTGGGAGTGTTTGATGGGACAGTGTAGAGGGAGCTTTACTCTGTATCTAACCCATGCTGTACCTGCCCTGGGAGTGTTTGATGGGACAGTGTAGAGGGAGCTTTACTCTGTATCTAACCCGTGCTGTACCTGCCCTGGGAGTGTTTGATGGGACAGTGTAGAGGGAGCTTTACTCTGTATCTAACCCGTGCTGTACCTGCCCTGGGGGTGTTTGATGGGACAGTGTAGAGGGAGCTTTACTCTGTATCTAACCCATGCTGTACCTGCCCCTGGGAGTGTTTGATGGGACAGTGTAGAGGGAGCTTGACTCTGTATCTAACCCGTGCTGTACCTGCCCCGGGAGTGTTTGATTGGACAGTGCAGAGGGAGATTTACTCTGTATCTAACCCATGCTGTACTTGCCCTGGGAGTGTTTGATGGGACAGTGAAGTGGGTGCTTTACTCTGTATCTAACCGGTGCTGCACCTGCCCTGGGAGTGTTTGATGGGACAGTGTAGACACACACACACACAGACCCCACAGTGCAGATAGAGGCCATTTCGGCCCATCGAGCCTGCACCAACACATATCCCACCCGATCCCCATAACCCAACGTATTTAATCCCCCTAACACTAAGGGTCAATTTATCATAGCCAATCAACCTAGCCCGCACATCTTTGGACTGTGGGAGGAAACCGGAGCACCCGGAGGAAACCCACGCAAACACGGGGAGAATGTGCAAACTCCACACAGACAGTCACCCGAGGCCGGATTCGAACCCGGGTCTCTGGCGCTGTGAGGCAACAGTGCTAACCACTATGCCACCGTGTAGAGGGAGCTTTACTCTGTATCTAACCCTGTTCTGTACCTGCCCTGGGAGTGTTTGATGGGACAGTGTAGAGGGAGCTTGACTCTATATCTAACCCGTGCAGTACCTGCCCTTGGAGTGTTTGATACGACAGTGCAGAGGGAGCTTTACACTGTATCTAACCCGTGCTTTATCGGCCCTGGGAGTGTTTGATGGGACAGTGTAAAGGGAGATTTACTCTGTATCTAACCCGTGCTGCACCTGCCCTGCGAGTGTTTGATGGGAGAGTGTAGAGGGAGCTTTATTCTGTATATAACCCGTGCTGTACCTGCCCTGGGAGTGTTTGATGGGACAGTGTAGAGGGAGCTTTACTCTGTATCTAACCTGTGCTGTACCTGCCCTGGGAGTGTTTCATGGGACAGTGTAGAGGGAGCTTTACTATGTATCTAACCTGTGCTGTACCTGCCCTGGGAGTATTTGATGGGACAGTGTAGAGGGAGCTTTACTCTGTATCAAACCCATGCTGTACCTGCCCTGGGAGTGTTTCATGGGATAGTGTTGAGGGAACTTTACTCTGTATCTAACCCGTGGTGTACCTGCCCTGGGAGTTTTTGATGGGACAGTGTAGAGGGAGCTTTACTCTGTATCTAACCCATGCTGTACCTGCCCTGGGAGTGTTTGATGGGACAGTGTAGGGGGAGCTTTACTGTCAATCTAACCCGGGCTGGACCTGCCCTGGGACTGTTTGATGGGACAGTGTAAAGGGAGATTTACTCTGCATCTAACCCGTGCTGTACCTGCCCTGGGAGTGTTTGATGGGACAGTGTAGAGGGAGCTTTACTCTGTATCTAACCCGTGGTGTACCTGCCCTAGGAGTGTTTGATGGGACAGTGTAGAGGGAGCTTTACTCTGTATCTAACCCGTGGTGTACCTGCCCTAGGAGTGTTTGATGGGACAGTGTAGAGGGAGCTTTACTCTGTATCTAACCCGTGGTGTACCTGCCCTAGGAGTGTTTGATGGGACAGTGTAGAGGGAGCTTTACTCTGTATCTAACCCGTGGTGTACCTGCCCTAGGAGTGTTTGATGGGACAGTGTAGAGGGAGCTTTACTCTGTATCTAACCTGTGCTGTACCTGCCCTGGGAGTGTTTGATGGGACAGTGTAGAGGGAGCTTTACTCTGTATCTAACCCGTGGTGTACCTGCCCTAGGAGTGTTTGATGGGACAGTGTAGAGGGAGCTTTACTCTGTATCTAACCCGTGGTGTACCTGCCCTAGGAGTGTTTGATGGGACAGTGTAGAGGGAGCTTTACTCTGTATCTAACCCGTGGTGTACCTGCCCTAGGAGTGTTTGATGGGACAGTGTAGAGGGAGCTTTACTCTGTATCTAACCCGTGGTGTACCTGCCCTAGGAGTGTTTGATGGGACAGTGTAGAGGGAGCTTTACTCTGTATCTAACCTGTGCTGTACCTGCCCTGGGAGTGTTTGATGGGACAGTGTAGAGGGAGCTTTACTCTGTATCTAACCCGTGCTGAACCTGTCCTGGGAGTGTTTGATGGGACAGTGTAGAGGGAGCTTTACTCTGTATCTAACCTGTGCTGTACCTGCCCTGGGCGTGTTTGATGGGACAGTGTAGAGGGAGCTTTACTCTGTATCTAACCCGTGCTGTACCTGCCCTGGGAGTGTTTATTGGGACTGTGTCGAGGGAGCTTTACTCTGTATCTAACCCGTGCTGTACCTGCCCTGGGAGTGTTTGATGGGACAGTGTAGAGGGAGCTTTACTCTGTATCTAACCCGTGCTGTACCTGCCCTGGGAGTGTTTGATGGGACAGTGTAGAGGGAGCTTTACTCTGTATCTAACCCGTGCTGTACCTGTCCTGGGAGTGTTTGATGGGACAGTGTAGAGGGAGCTTTACTCTGTATCTAACCCGTGCTGTACCTGCCCTGGGAGTGTTTATTGGGACTGTGTCGAGGGAGCTTTACTCTGTATCTAACCCGTGCTGTACCTGCCCTGGGAGTGTTTGATGGGACAGTGTAGAGGGAGCTTTACTCTGTATCTAACCCGTGCTGTACCTGCCCTGGGAGTGTTTGATGGGACAGTGTAGAGGGAGCTTTACTCTGTATCTAACCCGTGCTGTACCTGCCCTGGGAGTGTTTATTGGGACTGTGTCGAGGGAGCTTTACTCTGTATCTAACCCGTGCTGTACCTGCCCTGGGAGTGTTTGATGGGACAGTGTAGAGGGAGCTTTACTCTGTATCTAACCCATGCTGTACCTGCCCTGGGAGTGTTTGATGTGACAGTGTAGAGGGAGCTTTGCTCTGTATCTAACCCGTGCTGTACCTGCCCTGGGAGTGTTTGATGGGACAGTGTAGAGGGTGCTTTACTCTGTATCTAACCCGTGCTGTACCTGCCCCTGGGAGTGTTTGATGGGACAGTGTAGAGGGAGCTTTACTCTGTTTCTAACCCATGCTGTACCTGCCCTGGGAGTATTTGATGGGACAGTGTAGAGGGAGCTTTACTCTGTATCTAACCCGTGCTGTACCTGCCCCTGGGAGTGTTTGATGGGACAGTGTAGAGGGAGCTTGACTCTGTATCTAACCCGTGCTGTACCTGCCGTGGGAGTATTTGATGGGACAGTGTAGAGGGAGCTTTACTCTGTATCTAACCCGTGCTGTACCTGCCCCTGGGAGTGTTTGATGGGACAGTGTAGAGGGAGCTTGACTCTGTATCTAACCCGTGCTGTACCTGCCCCGGGAGTGTTTGATTGGACAGTGCAGAGGGAGATTTACTCTGTATCTAACCCATGCTGTACTTGCCCTGGGAGTGTTTGATGGGACAGTGAAGTGGGAGCTTCACTCTGTGTCTAACCGGTGCTGCACCTGCCCTGGGAGTGTTTGATGGGACACTGTAGAGGGAGCTTGACTCTATATCTAACCCGTGCTGTACCTGTCCTTGGAGTGTTTGATACGACAGTGTCGAGGGAGCTTTACACTGTATCTAAACCATGCTGTATCGGCCCTGGGAGTGTTTGATGGGACAGTGTAAAGGGAGATTTACTCTGTATCTAACCCGTGCTGCACCTGCCCTGCGAGTGTTTGATGGGAGAGTGTAGAGGGAGCTTTATTCTGTACCTAACCGTGCTGTCCCTGCCCTGGGAGTGTTTGATGGGAAAGTGTAGAGGAAGCTTTACTCTGTATCTAACCTGTGCTGTACCTGCCCTGGGAGTGTTTGATGGGACAGTGAAGAGGGAGCTTTACTCTGTATCTAACCTGTGCTGTACCTGCCCTGGGAGTGTTTGATGGGACAGTGTAGAGGGAGCTTTACTCTGTATCTAACCCATGATGTACCTGCCCTGGGAGTGTTTCATGGTATAGTGTTGAGGGAACTTTACTCTGCATCTAACCCGTAGTGTACCTGCCCTAGGAGTGTTTGATGGGACAGTGTAGAGGGAGCTTTACTCTGTATCTAACACGTGCTGTACCTGCCATGGGAGTTTTTGATGGGACAGTGCAGAGGGAGCTTTACTCTGTATCTAACCCGTGCTGTACCTGCCCCTGGGAATGTTTGATGGGACAGTGTAGAGGGAGCTTTACTCTATATCTAACCCATGCTGTACCTGCCCTGCGAGTGTTTGATGGGACAGTGTAGAGGGAACTTTACTCTGTATCTAACCCGTGCTGTACCTGCCCCTGGGAATGTTTGATGGGACAGTGTAGGGGGAGCTTTACTGTCAATCTAACCCGGGCTGGACCTGCCCTGGGACTGTTTGATGGGACAGTGTAAAGGGAGATTTACTCTGTATCTAACCCGTGGTGCACATGCCGTGGGAGTGTTTGATTGCAGAGTGTAGAGGGAGCTTTATTCTGTATCTAACCCGTGCTGTACCTGCCCTGGGAGTGTTTGATGGGACAGTGTAGAGAGAGCTTTACTCTGCATCTAACCCGTGCTGTACCTGCCCAGGGAGTGTTTGATGGGACAGTGTAGAGGGAGCTTTCCTCTGTATCTAACCCGTGCTGTACCTGCCCTGGGAGTGTTTATTGGGACTGTGTAGAGGGAGCTTTACTCTGTATCTAACCCGTGCTGTACCTGCCCCTGGGAATGTTTGATGGGACAGTGTCGAGGGAGCTTTACTCTGTATCTAACCCGTGCTGTACCTGCCCTGGGAGTGTTTGATGGGACAGTCTAGAGGGAGCTTTACTCTGTATCTAACCCGAGCTGTACCTGCCCTGGGAGTGTTTGATGGGACAGTGTAGAGGGAGCTTTACTCTGTATCTAACCCGTGCTGTACCTGCCCCTGGGAATGTTTGATGGGACAGTGTCGAGGGAGCTTTACTCTGTATCTAACCCGTGCTGCACATGCCCTTGGAGTGTTTGATACGACAGTGTAGAGGGAGCTTTACACTGTATCTAACCCGTGCTGTATCGGCCCTGGGAGTGTTTGATGGGACAGTGTAAAGGGAGATTTACTCTGTATCTAACCCGTTCTGTACCTGCCCTGGGAGTGTTTGATGGGATAGTGTAGAGGGAGCTTTACTCTGTATCTAACCTGTGCTGTACCTGCACTGGGAGTGTTTGATGGGACAGTGTAGAGGGAGCTTTACTCTGTATCTAACCCATGCTGTACCTGCCCTGGGAGTGTTTCATGGGATAGTGTTGAGGGAACTTTACTCTGTATCTAACCCGTGCTGTACCTGCCCCTGGGAATGTTTGATGGGACAGTGTCGAGGGAGCTTTACTCTGTATCTAATCCGTGCTGTACCTGCCCTGGGAGTGTTTGATGGGACAGTGTAGAGTGAGCTTGACTCTGTATCTAACCCGTGCTGTACCTGCCCTGGGAGTGTTTGATTGGACAGTGCAGAGGGAGATTTACTCTCTATCTAACCCATGCTGTACTTACACTGGGAGTGTTTGATGGGACAGTGAAGTGGGAGCTTTACTCTGTATCTAACCGGTGCTGCACCTGCCCTGGGAGTGTTTGATGGGACACTGTAGAGGGAGCTTTACTCTGTATCTAACCCATGCTGTACCTGCCCTGGGAGTGTTTCATGGGATAGTGTTGAGGGAACTTTACTCTGTATCTAACCCGTGCTGTACCTGCCCTGGGAATGTTTGATGGGACAGTGTAGAGGGAGCTTTACTCTGTATCTAACCCGTGCTGTACCTGCCCTGGGAGTGTTTGATGGGACAGTGTAGAGGGAGCTTTACTCTGTATCTAACCCGTGCTGTACCTGCCCCTGGGAGTGTTTGATGGGACAGTGTAGAGGGAGCTTTACTCTGTATCTAACCCGTGCTGTACCTGCCCTGGGAGTGTTTGATGGGACAGTGTAGAGGGAGCTTTACTCTGGTTCTAACCCGTGCTGCACCTGCCCTGGGAATATTTGATGGGACAGTGTAGAGGGAGCTTTACTCTGTATCTAACCCATGCTGTACCTGCCCCTGGGAGTGTTTGATGGGACAGTGTAGAGGGAGCTTGACTCTGTATCTAACCCGTGCTGTACCTGCCCCGGGAGTGTTTGATTGGACAGTGTCGAGGGAGCTTTACTCTGTATCTAACCCATGCTGTACCTGCCCCTGGGAGTGTTTGATGGGACAGTGTAGAGGGAGCTTGACTCTGTATCTAACCCGTGCTGTACCTGCCCCGGGAGTGTTTGATTGGACAGTGCAGAGGGAGATTTACTCTGTATCTAACCCATGCTGTGCTTGCCCTGGGAGTGTTTGATGGGACAGTGAAGTGGGAGCTTTACTCTGTATCTAACCGGTGCTGCACCTGCCCTGGGAGTGTTTGATGGGACAGTGTAGAGGGAGCTTTACTCTGTATCTAACCCTGTGCTGTACCTGCCCTGGGAGTGTTTGATGGGACAGTGTAAAGGGAGATTTACTCTGTATCTAACCCGTGCTGCACCTGCCCTGCGAGTGTTTGATGGGAGAGTGTAGAGGGAGCTTTATTCTGTATCTAACCCGTGCTGCACCTGCCCTGCGAGTGTTTGATGGGAGAGTGTAGAGGGAGCTTTATTCTGTATCTAACCTGTGCTGTACCTGCCCTGGGAGTGTTTGATGGGACAGTGTAGAGGGAGCTTTATTCTGTATCTAACCCGTGCTGTACCTGCCCTGGGAGTGTTTGATGGGACAGTGTAGAGGGAGCTTTACTCTGTATCTAACCTGTGCTGTACCTGACCTGGGAGTGTTTGATGGGACAGTGTAGAGGGAGCTTTACTCTGTATCTAACCCGTGCTGTACCTGCCCTGGGAGTGTTTGATGGGACAGTGTAGAGGGAGCTTTACTCTGTATCTAACCTGTGCTGTACCTGCCCTGGGAGTGTTTGATGGGACAGTGTCGAGGGAGCTTTACTCTGTAGCTATCCCGTGCTTTACCTGCCCTAGGAGTGTTTGATGGGCCAGTGTAGTGGGAGCTTTACTCTGTATCTAACCCATGCTGTGCCTGCCATGGGAGTTTTTGATGGGACAGTGTAGAGGGAGCTTTACTCTGTATCTAACCCGTGCTGTACCTGGCCTAGGAGTGTTTGATGGGACAGTGTAGAGGGAACTTTACTCTGTATCTAACCCGTGCTGTACCTGCCCTGGGAATGTTTGATGGGACAGTGGAGAGGGAGCTTTACTCTGTGTCTAACCCGTGCTGTACCTGCCCTGGGAGTGTTTGATGGGACAGTGTAGAGGGAACTTTACGCTGTTTCTAACCCGTGCTGGACCTGCCCTGGGACTGTTTGATGGGACAGTGTAGAGGGAGCTTTACTCTGTATCTAACCCGTGGTGTACCTGCCCTAGGAGTGTTTGATGGGACAGTGTAGAGGGAGCTTTACTCTGTATCTAACCCGTGGTGTACCTGCCGTAGGAGTGTTTGATGGGACAGTGTAGAGGGAGCTTTACTCTGTATCTAACCCGTGCTGTACCTGCCCTGGGAGTGTTTGATGGGACAGTGTAGAGGGAGCTTTACTCTGTATCTAACCCGTGCTGTACCTGCCCTGGGAGTGTTTGATGGGACAGTGTAGAGGGAGCTTTACTCTGTATCTAACCCATGCTGTACCTGCCCTGGGAGTGTTTGATGGGACAGTGTAGAGGGAGCTTTACTCTGTATCTAACCCGTGCTGTACCTGCCCTGGGAGTGTTTGATGGGACAGTGTAGAGGGAGCTTTACTCTGTATCTAACCCGTGCTGTACCTGCCCTGGGGGTGTTTGATGGGACAGTGTAGAGGGAGCTTTACTCTGTATCTAACCCATGCTGTACCTGCCCCTGGGAGTGTTTGATGGGACAGTGTAGAGGGAGCTTGACTCTGTATCTAACCCGTGCTGTACCTGCCCCGGGAGTGTTTGATTGGACAGTGCAGAGGGAGATTTACTCTGTATCTAACCCATGCTGTACTTGCCCTGGGAGTGTTTGATGGGACAGTGAAGTGGGTGCTTTACTCTGTATCTAACCGGTGCTGCACCTGCCCTGGGAGTGTTTGATGGGACAGTGTAGACACACACACACACAGACCCCACAGTGCAGATAGAGGCCATTTCGGCCCATCGAGCCTGCACCAACACATATCCCACCCGATCCCCATAACCCAACGTATTTAATCCCCCTAACACTAAGGGTCAATTTATCATAGCCAATCAACCTAGCCCGCACATCTTTGGACTGTGGGAGGAAACCGGAGCACCCGGAGGAAACCCACGCAAACACGGGGAGAATGTGCAAACTCCACACAGACAGTCACCCGAGGCCGGATTCGAACCCGGGTCTCTGGCGCTGTGAGGCAACAGTGCTAACCACTATGCCACCGTGTAGAGGGAGCTTTACTCTGTATCTAACCCTGTTCTGTACCTGCCCTGGGAGTGTTTGATGGGACAGTGTAGAGGGAGCTTGACTCTATATCTAACCCGTGCAGTACCTGCCCTTGGAGTGTTTGATACGACAGTGCAGAGGGAGCTTTACACTGTATCTAACCCGTGCTTTATCGGCCCTGGGAGTGTTTGATGGGACAGTGTAAAGGGAGATTTACTCTGTATCTAACCCGTGCTGCACCTGCCCTGCGAGTGTTTGATGGGAGAGTGTAGAGGGAGCTTTATTCTGTATATAACCCGTGCTGTACCTGCCCTGGGAGTGTTTGATGGGACAGTGTAGAGGGAGCTTTACTCTGTATCTAACCTGTGCTGTACCTGCCCTGGGAGTGTTTCATGGGACAGTGTAGAGGGAGCTTTACTATGTATCTAACCTGTGCTGTACCTGCCCTGGGAGTATTTGATGGGACAGTGTAGAGGGAGCTTTACTCTGTATCAAACCCATGCTGTACCTGCCCTGGGAGTGTTTCATGGGATAGTGTTGAGGGAACTTTACTCTGTATCTAACCCGTGGTGTACCTGCCCTGGGAGTTTTTGATGGGACAGTGTAGAGGGAGCTTTACTCTGTATCTAACCCATGCTGTACCTGCCCTGGGAGTGTTTGATGGGACAGTGTAGGGGGAGCTTTACTGTCAATCTAACCCGGGCTGGACCTGCCCTGGGACTGTTTGATGGGACAGTGTAAAGGGAGATTTACTCTGCATCTAACCCGTGCTGTACCTGCCCTGGGAGTGTTTGATGGGACAGTGTAGAGGGAGCTTTACTCTGTATCTAACCCGTGGTGTACCTGCCCTAGGAGTGTTTGATGGGACAGTGTAGAGGGAGCTTTACTCTGTATCTAACCCGTGGTGTACCTGCCCTAGGAGTGTTTGATGGGACAGTGTAGAGGGAGCTTTACTCTGTATCTAACCCGTGGTGTACCTGCCCTAGGAGTGTTTGATGGGACAGTGTAGAGGGAGCTTTACTCTGTATCTAACCCGTGGTGTACCTGCCCTAGGAGTGTTTGATGGGACAGTGTAGAGGGAGCTTTACTCTGTATCTAACCTGTGCTGTACCTGCCCTGGGAGTGTTTGATGGGACAGTGTAGAGGGAGCTTTACTCTGTATCTAACCCGTGGTGTACCTGCCCTAGGAGTGTTTGATGGGACAGTGTAGAGGGAGCTTTACTCTGTATCTAACCCGTGGTGTACCTGCCCTAGGAGTGTTTGATGGGACAGTGTAGAGGGAGCTTTACTCTGTATCTAACCCGTGGTGTACCTGCCCTAGGAGTGTTTGATGGGACAGTGTAGAGGGAGCTTTACTCTGTATCTAACCCGTGGTGTACCTGCCCTAGGAGTGTTTGATGGGACAGTGTAGAGGGAGCTTTACTCTGTATCTAACCTGTGCTGTACCTGCCCTGGGAGTGTTTGATGGGACAGTGTAGAGGGAGCTTTACTCTGTATCTAACCCGTGCTGAACCTGTCCTGGGAGTGTTTGATGGGACAGTGTAGAGGGAGCTTTACTCTGTATCTAACCTGTGCTGTACCTGCCCTGGGCGTGTTTGATGGGACAGTGTAGAGGGAGCTTTACTCTGTATCTAACCCGTGCTGTACCTGCCCTGGGAGTGTTTATTGGGACTGTGTCGAGGGAGCTTTACTCTGTATCTAACCCGTGCTGTACCTGCCCTGGGAGTGTTTGATGGGACAGTGTAGAGGGAGCTTTACTCTGTATCTAACCCGTGCTGTACCTGCCCTGGGAGTGTTTGATGGGACAGTGTAGAGGGAGCTTTACTCTGTATCTAACCCGTGCTGTACCTGTCCTGGGAGTGTTTGATGGGACAGTGTAGAGGGAGCTTTACTCTGTATCTAACCCGTGCTGTACCTGCCCTGGGAGTGTTTATTGGGACTGTGTCGAGGGAGCTTTACTCTGTATCTAACCCGTGCTGTACCTGCCCTGGGAGTGTTTGATGGGACAGTGTAGAGGGAGCTTTACTCTGTATCTAACCCGTGCTGTACCTGCCCTGGGAGTGTTTGATGGGACAGTGTAGAGGGAGCTTTACTCTGTATCTAACCCGTGCTGTACCTGCCCTGGGAGTGTTTATTGGGACTGTGTCGAGGGAGCTTTACTCTGTATCTAACCCGTGCTGTACCTGCCCTGGGAGTGTTTGATGGGACAGTGTAGAGGGAGCTTTACTCTGTATCTAACCCATGCTGTACCTGCCCTGGGAGTGTTTGATGTGACAGTGTAGAGGGAGCTTTGCTCTGTATCTAACCCGTGCTGTACCTGCCCTGGGAGTGTTTGATGGGACAGTGTAGAGGGTGCTTTACTCTGTATCTAACCCGTGCTGTACCTGCCCCTGGGAGTGTTTGATGGGACAGTGTAGAGGGAGCTTTACTCTGTTTCTAACCCATGCTGTACCTGCCCTGGGAGTATTTGATGGGACAGTGTAGAGGGAGCTTTACTCTGTATCTAACCCGTGCTGTACCTGCCCCTGGGAGTGTTTGATGGGACAGTGTAGAGGGAGCTTGACTCTGTATCTAACCCGTGCTGTACCTGCCGTGGGAGTATTTGATGGGACAGTGTAGAGGGAGCTTTACTCTGTATCTAACCCGTGCTGTACCTGCCCCTGGGAGTGTTTGATGGGACAGTGTAGAGGGAGCTTGACTCTGTATCTAACCCGTGCTGTACCTGCCCCGGGAGTGTTTGATTGGACAGTGCAGAGGGAGATTTACTCTGTATCTAACCCATGCTGTACTTGCCCTGGGAGTGTTTGATGGGACAGTGAAGTGGGAGCTTCACTCTGTGTCTAACCGGTGCTGCACCTGCCCTGGGAGTGTTTGATGGGACACTGTAGAGGGAGCTTGACTCTATATCTAACCCGTGCTGTACCTGTCCTTGGAGTGTTTGATACGACAGTGTCGAGGGAGCTTTACACTGTATCTAAACCATGCTGTATCGGCCCTGGGAGTGTTTGATGGGACAGTGTAAAGGGAGATTTACTCTGTATCTAACCCGTGCTGCACCTGCCCTGCGAGTGTTTGATGGGAGAGTGTAGAGGGAGCTTTATTCTGTACCTAACCGTGCTGTCCCTGCCCTGGGAGTGTTTGATGGGAAAGTGTAGAGGAAGCTTTACTCTGTATCTAACCTGTGCTGTACCTGCCCTGGGAGTGTTTGATGGGACAGTGAAGAGGGAGCTTTACTCTGTATCTAACCTGTGCTGTACCTGCCCTGGGAGTGTTTGATGGGACAGTGTAGAGGGAGCTTTACTCTGTATCTAACCCATGATGTACCTGCCCTGGGAGTGTTTCATGGTATAGTGTTGAGGGAACTTTACTCTGCATCTAACCCGTAGTGTACCTGCCCTAGGAGTGTTTGATGGGACAGTGTAGAGGGAGCTTTACTCTGTATCTAACACGTGCTGTACCTGCCATGGGAGTTTTTGATGGGACAGTGCAGAGGGAGCTTTACTCTGTATCTAACCCGTGCTGTACCTGCCCCTGGGAATGTTTGATGGGACAGTGTAGAGGGAGCTTTACTCTATATCTAACCCATGCTGTACCTGCCCTGCGAGTGTTTGATGGGACAGTGTAGAGGGAACTTTACTCTGTATCTAACCCGTGCTGTACCTGCCCCTGGGAATGTTTGATGGGACAGTGTAGGGGGAGCTTTACTGTCAATCTAACCCGGGCTGGACCTGCCCTGGGACTGTTTGATGGGACAGTGTAAAGGGAGATTTACTCTGTATCTAACCCGTGGTGCACATGCCGTGGGAGTGTTTGATTGCAGAGTGTAGAGGGAGCTTTATTCTGTATCTAACCCGTGCTGTACCTGCCCTGGGAGTGTTTGATGGGACAGTGTAGAGAGAGCTTTACTCTGCATCTAACCCGTGCTGTACCTGCCCAGGGAGTGTTTGATGGGACAGTGTAGAGGGAGCTTTCCTCTGTATCTAACCCGTGCTGTACCTGCCCTGGGAGTGTTTATTGGGACTGTGTAGAGGGAGCTTTACTCTGTATCTAACCCGTGCTGTACCTGCCCCTGGGAATGTTTGATGGGACAGTGTCGAGGGAGCTTTACTCTGTATCTAACCCGTGCTGTACCTGCCCTGGGAGTGTTTGATGGGACAGTCTAGAGGGAGCTTTACTCTGTATCTAACCCGAGCTGTACCTGCCCTGGGAGTGTTTGATGGGACAGTGTAGAGGGAGCTTTACTCTGTATCTAACCCGTGCTGTACCTGCCCCTGGGAATGTTTGATGGGACAGTGTCGAGGGAGCTTTACTCTGTATCTAACCCGTGCTGCACATGCCCTTGGAGTGTTTGATACGACAGTGTAGAGGGAGCTTTACACTGTATCTAACCCGTGCTGTATCGGCCCTGGGAGTGTTTGATGGGACAGTGTAAAGGGAGATTTACTCTGTATCTAACCCGTTCTGTACCTGCCCTGGGAGTGTTTGATGGGATAGTGTAGAGGGAGCTTTACTCTGTATCTAACCTGTGCTGTACCTGCACTGGGAGTGTTTGATGGGACAGTGTAGAGGGAGCTTTACTCTGTATCTAACCCATGCTGTACCTGCCCTGGGAGTGTTTCATGGGATAGTGTTGAGGGAACTTTACTCTGTATCTAACCCGTGCTGTACCTGCCCCTGGGAATGTTTGATGGGACAGTGTCGAGGGAGCTTTACTCTGTATCTAATCCGTGCTGTACCTGCCCTGGGAGTGTTTGATGGGACAGTGTAGAGTGAGCTTGACTCTGTATCTAACCCGTGCTGTACCTGCCCTGGGAGTGTTTGATTGGACAGTGCAGAGGGAGATTTACTCTCTATCTAACCCATGCTGTACTTACACTGGGAGTGTTTGATGGGACAGTGAAGTGGGAGCTTTACTCTGTATCTAACCGGTGCTGCACCTGCCCTGGGAGTGTTTGATGGGACACTGTAGAGGGAGCTTTACTCTGTATCTAACCCATGCTGTACCTGCCCTGGGAGTGTTTCATGGGATAGTGTTGAGGGAACTTTACTCTGTATCTAACCCGTGCTGTACCTGCCCTGGGAATGTTTGATGGGACAGTGTAGAGGGAGCTTTACTCTGTATCTAACCCGTGCTGTACCTGCCCTGGGAGTGTTTGATGGGACAGTGTAGAGGGAGCTTTACTCTGTATCTAACCCGTGCTGTACCTGCCCTGGGAGTGTTTGATGGGACAGTGTAGAGGGAGCTTTACTCTGTATCTAACCCGTGCTGTACCTGCCCTGGGAGTTTTTGATGGGACAGTGCAGAGGGAGCTTTACTCTGTATCTAACCCGTGCTGTACCTGCCCTGGGAGTTTTTGATGGGACAGTATTGAGGGAGCTTTACTCTGTATCTAACCCGTGCTGTCCCTGCCCCTGGGAATGTTTGATGGGACAGTGTAGAGGGAGCTTTGCTCTGTATCTAACCCGTGCTGTACCTGCCCCGGGAGTTTTTGATGGGACAGTATTGAGGGAGCTTTACTCTGTATCTAACCCGTGCTGTCCCTGCCCCTGGGAATGTTTGATGGGACAGTGTAGAGGGAGCTTTGCTCTATATCTAACCCGTGCTGTACCTGCCCTGGGAGTGTTTGATGGGACAGTGTAGAGGGAGCTATACTCTGTATCTAACCCGTGCTGTACCTGCCCCTGGGAGTGTTTGATGGGACAGTGTAGAGGATGCTTGACTCTGTATCTAACCCGTGCTGTACCTGCCCCTGGGAGTGTTTGATGGGACAGTGTAGAGGGAGCTTTACTCTGTTTCTAACCCATGCTGTACCTGCCCTGGGAGTATTTGATGGGACAGTGTAGAGGGAGCTTTACTCTGTATCTAACCCGTGCTGTACCTGCCCCTGGGAGTGTTTGATGGGACAGTGTAGAGGGAGCTTGACTCTGTATCTAACCCGTGCTGTACCTGCCGTGGGAGTATTTGATGGGACAGTGTAGAGGGAGCTTTACTCTGTATCTAACCCGTGCTGTACCTGCCCCTGGGAGTGTTTGATGGGACAGTGTAGAGGGAGCTTGACTCTGTATCTAACCCGTGCTGTACCTGCCCCGGGAGTGTTTGATTGGACAGTGCAGAGGGAGATTTACTCTGTATCTAACCCATGCTGTACTTGCCCTGGGAGTGTTTGATGGGACAGTGAAGTGGGAGCTTCACTCTGTGTCTAACCGGTGCTGCACCTGCCCTGGGAGTGTTTGATGGGACACTGTAGAGGGAGCTTGACTCTATATCTAACCCGTGCTGTACCTGTCCTTGGAGTGTTTGATACGACAGTGTCGAGGGAGCTTTACACTGTATCTAAACCATGCTGTATCGGCCCTGGGAGTGTTTGATGGGACAGTGTAAAGGGAGATTTACTCTGTATCTAACCCGTGCTGCACCTGCCCTGCGAGTGTTTGATGGGAGAGTGTAGAGGGAGCTTTATTCTGTACCTAACCGTGCTGTCCCTGCCCTGGGAGTGTTTGATGGGAAAGTGTAGAGGAAGCTTTACTCTGTATCTAACCTGTGCTGTACCTGCCCTGGGAGTGTTTGATGGGACAGTGAAGAGGGAGCTTTACTCTGTATCTAACCTGTGCTGTACCTGCCCTGGGAGTGTTTGATGGGACAGTGTAGAGGGAGCTTTACTCTGTATCTAACCCATGATGTACCTGCCCTGGGAGTGTTTCATGGTATAGTGTTGAGGGAACTTTACTCTGCATCTAACCCGTAGTGTACCTGCCCTAGGAGTGTTTGATGGGACAGTGTAGAGGGAGCTTTACTCTGTATCTAACACGTGCTGTACCTGCCATGGGAGTTTTTGATGGGACAGTGCAGAGGGAGCTTTACTCTGTATCTAACCCGTGCTGTACCTGCCCCTGGGAATGTTTGATGGGACAGTGTAGAGGGAGCTTTACTCTATATCTAACCCATGCTGTACCTGCCCTGCGAGTGTTTGATGGGACAGTGTAGAGGGAACTTTACTCTGTATCTAACCCGTGCTGTACCTGCCCCTGGGAATGTTTGATGGGACAGTGTAGGGGGAGCTTTACTGTCAATCTAACCCGGGCTGGACCTGCCCTGGGACTGTTTGATGGGACAGTGTAAAGGGAGATTTACTCTGTATCTAACCCGTGGTGCACATGCCGTGGGAGTGTTTGATTGCAGAGTGTAGAGGGAGCTTTATTCTGTATCTAACCCGTGCTGTACCTGCCCTGGGAGTGTTTGATGGGACAGTGTAGAGAGAGCTTTACTCTGCATCTAACCCGTGCTGTACCTGCCCAGGGAGTGTTTGATGGGACAGTGTAGAGGGAGCTTTCCTCTGTATCTAACCCGTGCTGTACCTGCCCTGGGAGTGTTTATTGGGACTGTGTAGAGGGAGCTTTACTCTGTATCTAACCCGTGCTGTACCTGCCCCTGGGAATGTTTGATGGGACAGTGTCGAGGGAGCTTTACTCTGTATCTAACCCGTGCTGTACCTGCCCTGGGAGTGTTTGATGGGACAGTCTAGAGGGAGCTTTACTCTGTATCTAACCCGAGCTGTACCTGCCCTGGGAGTGTTTGATGGGACAGTGTAGAGGGAGCTTTACTCTGTATCTAACCCGTGCTGTACCTGCCCCTGGGAATGTTTGATGGGACAGTGTCGAGGGAGCTTTACTCTGTATCTAACCCGTGCTGCACATGCCCTTGGAGTGTTTGATACGACAGTGTAGAGGGAGCTTTACACTGTATCTAACCCGTGCTGTATCGGCCCTGGGAGTGTTTGATGGGACAGTGTAAAGGGAGATTTACTCTGTATCTAACCCGTTCTGTACCTGCCCTGGGAGTGTTTGATGGGATAGTGTAGAGGGAGCTTTACTCTGTATCTAACCTGTGCTGTACCTGCACTGGGAGTGTTTGATGGGACAGTGTAGAGGGAGCTTTACTCTGTATCTAACCCATGCTGTACCTGCCCTGGGAGTGTTTCATGGGATAGTGTTGAGGGAACTTTACTCTGTATCTAACCCGTGCTGTACCTGCCCCTGGGAATGTTTGATGGGACAGTGTCGAGGGAGCTTTACTCTGTATCTAATCCGTGCTGTACCTGCCCTGGGAGTGTTTGATGGGACAGTGTAGAGTGAGCTTGACTCTGTATCTAACCCGTGCTGTACCTGCCCTGGGAGTGTTTGATTGGACAGTGCAGAGGGAGATTTACTCTCTATCTAACCCATGCTGTACTTACACTGGGAGTGTTTGATGGGACAGTGAAGTGGGAGCTTTACTCTGTATCTAACCGGTGCTGCACCTGCCCTGGGAGTGTTTGATGGGACACTGTAGAGGGAGCTTTACTCTGTATCTAACCCATGCTGTACCTGCCCTGGGAGTGTTTCATGGGATAGTGTTGAGGGAACTTTACTCTGTATCTAACCCGTGCTGTACCTGCCCTGGGAATGTTTGATGGGACAGTGTAGAGGGAGCTTTACTCTGTATCTAACCCGTGCTGTACCTGCCCTGGGAGTGTTTGATGGGACAGTGTAGAGGGAGCTTTACTCTGTATCTAACCCGTGCTGTACCTGCCCTGGGAGTGTTTGATGGGACAGTGTAGAGGGAGCTTTACTCTGTATCTAACCCGTGCTGTACCTGCCCTGGGAGTTTTTGATGGGACAGTGCAGAGGGAGCTTTACTCTGTATCTAACCCGTGCTGTACCTGCCCTGGGAGTTTTTGATGGGACAGTATTGAGGGAGCTTTACTCTGTATCTAACCCGTGCTGTCCCTGCCCCTGGGAATGTTTGATGGGACAGTGTAGAGGGAGCTTTGCTCTGTATCTAACCCGTGCTGTACCTGCCCCGGGAGTTTTTGATGGGACAGTATTGAGGGAGCTTTACTCTGTATCTAACCCGTGCTGTCCCTGCCCCTGGGAATGTTTGATGGGACAGTGTAGAGGGAGCTTTGCTCTATATCTAACCCGTGCTGTACCTGCCCTGGGAGTGTTTGATGGGACAGTGTAGAGGGAGCTATACTCTGTATCTAACCCGTGCTGTACCTGCCCCTGGGAGTGTTTGATGGGACAGTGTAGAGGATGCTTGACTCTGTATCTAAACCGTGCTGTACCTGCCCCGGGAGTGTTTGATTGGACAGTTCAGAGGGAGATTTACTCTGTATCTAACCCATGCTGTACTTGCCCTGGGAGTGTTTGATGGGACAGTGAAGTGGGAGCTTTACTCTGTATCTAACTGGTGCTGCACCTGCCCTGGGAGTGTTTGATGGGACAATGTAGAGGGAGCTTTACTCTGTATCTAACCCGTGCTGTACCTGCCCTGGGAGTGTTTGATGGGACAGTGTAGAGGGAGCTTTACTCTGTATCTAACCCGTGCTGTCCCTGGCCTTGGAGTGTTTCATACGACAGTGTAGAGGGAGCTTTACACTGTATCTAACCCGTGCTGTATCGGCCCTGGGAGCGTTTGATGGGACAGTGTAAAGGGAGATTTACTCTGTATCTAACCCATGCTGCACCTGCCCTGCGAGTGTTTGATGGGACAGTGTAGAGGGAGCTTTACTCTGTATCTAACCCGTGCTGTACCTGCCCTGGGAGTGTTTGATGGGACAGTGTAGAGGGAGCTTTACTCTGTATCTAACCCGTGCTGTACCTGCCCTGGGAGTGTTTGATGGGACAGTGTAGAGGGAGCTTTATTCTGTATCTAACCCGTGCTGTACCTGCCCTGGGAGTGTTTGATGGGACAGTGTAGAGGGAGCTTTACACTGTATCTAACCTGTGCTGCAGCTGCCCTGGGAGTGTTTGATGGGACAGTGTAGAGGGAGCTTTACTCTTTATCTAACCTGTGCTGTACCTGCCCTGGGAATGTTTGATGGGACAGTGTAGAGGGAGGTTTACTCTGTAGCTATCCCGTGCTTTACCTGCCCTCGGAGTGTTTGATGGGACAGTGGAGAGGGAGCTTTACTCTGTATCTAACCCGTGCTGTACCTGCCCTGGGAGTGTTTGATGGGACAGTGTAGAGGGAGCTTTACTCTGTATCTAACCCGTGCTGTACCTGCCCCTGGGAATGTTTGATGGGACAGTGTAGAGTTAGCTTTACTCTGTATCTAACCCGTGCTGTACCTGCCCTGGGAGTGTTTGATGGGACAGTGTAGAGGGAGCTTTACTCTGTATCTAACCCATGCTGTGCCTACCCTGCAAGTGTTTGATGGGACAATGTAGAGGGAGCTTTACTCTGTATCTAACCCATGCTGTACCTGCCCTGGGAGTGTTTGATGGGACAGTGTAGAGGGAGCTTTACTCTGTATTTAACCCGTGCTGTACCTGCCCTGGGAGTGTTTGATGGGACAGTGTCGAGGGAGCTTTATTCTGTATCTAACCCGTGCTGTACCTGCCCTGGGAGTGTTTGATGGGACAGTGTAGAGGGAGCTTTACTCTGTATCTAACCCATGCTGTGCCTACCCTGCGAGTGTTTGATGGGACAGTGTAGAGGGAGCTTTACTCTGTATCTAACCCTGTGCTGTACCTGCCCTGGGAGTGTTTGATGGGCCCGTGTAGAGGGAGCTTTACTCTGTATTTAACCCGTGCTGTACCTGCCCTGGGAGTGTTTGATGGGACAGTGTAGAGGGAGCTTGACTCTGTATCTAACCCGTGCTGTACCTGCCCCGGGACTGTTTGATTGGACAGTGCAGAGGGAGATTTACTCTGTATCTAACCCATGCTGTACTTGCCCTGGGAGTGTTTGATGGGACAGTGAAGTGGGAGCTTTACTCTGTATCTAACCGGTGCTGCACCTGCCCTGGGAGTGTTTGATGGGACACTGTAGAGGGAGCTTGTCTCTATATCTAACCCGTGCTGTACCTGCCCTGGGATTGTTTGATACGACAGTTTAGAGGGAGCTTTACACTGTATCTAACCCGTGCTGTATCGGCCCTGGGAGTGTTTGATGGGACATTGTAGAGGGAGCTTTACTCTGTATCTAACCGGTGCTGCACCTGCCCTGGGAGTGTTTGATGGGACAGTGTAGAGGGAGCTTTTCTCTGTATCTAACCCGTACTGTACCTGCCCTGGGAGTGTTTGATGGGACAGTGAAGTGGGAGCTTTACTCTGTATCTAACCGGTGCTGCACCTGCCCTGGGAGTGTTTGATGGGACACTGTAGAGGGAGCTTGACTCTGTATCTAACCCTTGCTGTACATGCCCTTGGAGTGTTTGATACGACAGTGTAGAGGGAGCTTTACACTGTATCTAACCCGTGCTGTATCGGCCCTGGGAGTGTTTGATGGGACAGCGTAAACGGAGATTTACTCTGTATCTAACCCGTGCTGCACCTGCCCTGCGAGTGTTTGATGGGAGATGTAGAGGGAGCTTTACACTGTATCTAACCCGTTCTGTACCTGCCCTGGGAGTGTTTGATGGGACAGTGTTGAGGGAGCTTTACTCTGTAGCTATCCCGTGCTTTACCTGCCCTAGGAGTGTTTGATGGGACAGTGTTGAGGGAGCTTTACTCTGTATCTAACCCATGCTGTACCTGCCCTGGGAGTGTTTCATGGGATAGTGTTGAGGGAACTTTACTCTGTATCTAACCCATGCTGTACCTGCCCCTGGGAATGTTTGATGGGACAGTGTAGAGGAAGCTTTACTCTGTATCTAACCCATGCTGTACCTGCCCTGCGAGTGTTTGATGGGACAGTGTAGAGGGAGCTTTACTCTGTATCTAACCCGTGCTGTACCTGCCCTGGGAGTGTTTGATGGGACAGTGTAGAGGGAGCTTTACTCTGTATCTAACCCGTGCTGTACCTGCCCTGGGAGTGTTTGATGGGACAGTGTAGAGGGAGCTTTACTCTGCATCTAACCCGTGCTGTACCTGCCCTGGGAGTGTTTGATGGGACAGTGTAGAGGGAGCTTTACTCTGCATCTAACCCGTGCTGTACCTGCCCTGGGAGTGTTTGATGGGACAGTGTAGAGGGAGCTTTACTCTGTATCTAACCCGTGCTGTACCTGCCCTGGGAGATTTTGATGGGACAGTGTAGAGGGAGCTTTACTCTGTATCTAACCCGTGCTGTACCTGCCCCTGGGCATGTTTGATGGGACAGTGTAGAGGGAGCTTTACTCTGTATCTAACCCGTGCTGTACCTGCCCTGGGAGTGTTTGATGGGACAGTGTAGAGGGAGCTTTACTCTGTATCTAACCCGTGCTGTACCTGCCCTGGGAGTGTTTGATGGGACAGTGTAGAGGGAGCTTTACTCTGTATCTAACCCGTGCTGTACCTGCCCCTGGGAGTGTTTGATGGGACAGTGTAGAGGGAGCTTTACTCTGTTTCTAACCCGTGCTGTACCTGCCCTGGGAGTATTTGATGGGACAGTGTAGAGGGAGCTTTACTCTGTATCTAACCCATGCTGTACCTGCCCCTGGGAGTGTTTGATGGGACAGTGTAGAGGGAGCTTTACTCTGTATCTAACCCGTGCTGTACCTGCCCTGGGAGTGTTTGATGGGACAGTGTAGAGGGAGCTTGACTCTGTATCTAACCCGTGCTGTACCTGCCCCGGGAGTGTTTGATTGGACAGTGCAGAGGGAGATTTACTCTGTATCTAACCCATGCTGTACTTGCCCTGGGAGTGTTTGATGGGACAGTGAAGTGGGTGCTTTACTCTGTATCTAACCCATGCTGTACCTGCCCCTGGGAGTGTTTGATGGGACAGTGTAGAGGGAGCTTTACTCTGTATCTAACCCATGCTGTACCTGCCCCTGGGAGTGTTTGATGGGACAGTGTAGAGGGAGCTTTACTCTGTATCTAACCCGTGCTGTACCTGCCCTGGGAATGTTTGATGGGACAGTGTAGAGGGAGATTTACTCTGTATCTAACCCGTGCTGTACCTGCCCTGGGAGTGTTTGATGGGACAGTGTAGGGGGAGCTTTACTGTCAATCTAACCCGGGCTGGACCTGCCCTGGGACTGTTTGATGGGACAGTGTAAAGGGAGATTTACTCTGTATCTAACCCGTGCTGTACCTGCCCTGGGAGTGTTTATTGGGACTGTGTCGAGGTAGCTTTACTCTGTATCTAACCCGTGCTGTACCTGCCCTGGGAGTGTTTGATGGGACAGTCTAGAGGGTGCTTTACTCTGTATCTAACCCGTGCTGTACCTGCCCCTGGGAGTGTTTGATGGGACAGTGTAGAGGGAGCTTTACTCTGTTTCTAACCCATGCTGTACCTGCCCTGGGAGTATTTGATGGGACAGTGTAGAGGGAGCTTTACTCTGTATCTAACCCGTGCTGTACCTGCCCCTGGGAGTGTTTGATAGGACAGTGTAGAGGCAGCTTTACTCTGTATCTAACCCGTGCTGTACCTGCCCCTGGGAGTGTTTGATAGGACACTGTAGAGGGAGCTTGACTCTGTATCTAACCCGTGCTGTACCTGCCCTGGGAGTATTTGATGGGACAGTGTAGAGGGAGCTTTACTCTGTATCTAACCCGTGCTGTACCTGCCCCTGGGATTGTTTGATGGGACAGTGTAGAGGGAGCTTGACTCTGTATCTAACCCGTGCTGTACCTGCCCCGGGAGTGTTTGATTGGTCAGTGCAGAGGGAGATTTACTCTGTATCTAACCCATGCTGTACTTGCCCTGGGAGTGTTTGATGGGACACTGTAGAGGGAGCTTGACTCTATATCTAACCCGTGCTGTACCTGTCCTTGGAGTGTTTGATACGACAGTGTCGAGGGAGCTTTACACTGTATCTAAACCATGCTGTATCGGCCCTGGGAGTGTTTGATGGGACAGTGTAAAGGGAGATTTACTCTGTATCTAACCCGTGCTGCACCTGCCCTGCGAGTGTTTGATGGGAGAGTGTAGAGGGAGCTTTATTCTGTATCTAACCGTGCTGTCCCTGCCCTGGGAGTGTTTGATAGGAAAGTGTAGAGGAAGCTTTACTCTGTATCTAACCTGTGCTGTACCTGCCCTGGGAGTGTTTGATGGGACAGTGAAGAGGGAGCTTTACTCTGTATCTAACCTGTGCTGCACCTGCCCTGGGAGTGTTTGATGGGACAGTGTAGAGGGAGCTTTACTCTGTATCTAACCCATGATGTACCTGCCCTGGGAGTGTTTCATGGTATAGTGTTGAGGGAACTTTACTCTGTATCTAACCCGTGGTGTACCTGCCCTAGGAGTGTTTGATGGGACAGTGTAGAGGGAACTTTACGCTGTATCTAATCCGTGCTGTACCTGCCCCTGGGAATGTTTGATGGGACAGTGTAGGGGGAGCTTTACTGTCAATCTAACCCGGGCTGGACCTGCCCTGGGACTGTTTGATGGGACAGTGTAAACGGAGATTTACTCTGTATCTAACCCGTGGTGCACATGCCGTGGGAGTGTTTGATTGCAGAGTGTAGAGGGAGCATTATTCTGTATCTAACCCGTGCTGTACCTGCCCTGGGAGTGTTTGATGGGACAGTGTAGAGAGAGCATTACTCTGTATCTAACCCGTGGTGTACCTGCCCTGGGAGTGTTTGATGGGACAGTGTAGAGGGAGCTTTACTCTGTATCTAACCCGTGCTGTACCTGCCCTGGGAGTGTTTGATCGGACAGTGTAGAGGGAGCTTTACTCTGTATCTAACCCGTGCTGTACCTGCCCTGGGAGTGTTTGCTGGGACAGTGTAGAGGGAGCTTTACTCTGTATCTAACCCGTGCTGTACCTGCCCTGGGAGTGTTTGATGGGACAGTGCAGAGGGAGCTTTCCTCTGTATCTAACCCGTGCTGTACCTGCCCTGGGAGTGTTTATTGGGACTGTGTAGAGGGAGCTTTACTCTGTATTTAACCCGTGCTGTACCTGCCCTGGGAGTGTTTGATGGGACAGTCTAGAGGGTGCTTTACTCTGTATCTAACCCGTGCTGTACCTGCCCCTGGGAGTGTTTGATGGGACAGTGTAGAGGGAGCTTTACTCTGTATCTAACCCGTGCTGTACCTGCCCATGGGAGTGTTTGATGGGACAATGTAGAGGGAGCTTGACTCTGTATCTAACCCGTGCTGTACCTGCCCTGGGAGTGTTTGATTGGACAGTGCAGAGGGAGATTTACTCTCTATCTAACCCATGCTGTTCTTGCCCTGGGAGTGTTTGATGGGACAGTGAAGTGGGAGCTTTACTCTGTATCTAACCGGTGCTGCACCTGCCCTGGGAGTGTTTGATGGGACACTGTAGAGGGAGCTTGACTCTGTATCTAACCCGTGCTGTACATGCCCTTGGAGTGTTTGATACGACAGTGTAGAGGGAGCTTTACACTGTATCTAACCCGTGCTGTATCGGCCCTGGGAGTGTTTGATGGGACAGTGTAAAGGGAGATTTACTCTGTATCTAACCCGTGCTGCACCTGCCCTGCGAGTGTTTGATGGGAGAGTGTAGAGGGAGGTTTATTCTGTATCTAACCCGTTCTGTACCTGCCCTGGGAGTGTTTGATGGGATAGTGTAGAGGGAGCTTTACTCTGTATCTAACCTGTGCTGTACCTGCCCTGGGAGTGTTTGATGGGACAGTGTAGAGGGAGCTTTACTCTGTATCCAACCCGTGCTGTACCTGCCCTGGGAGTGTTTGATGGGACAGTGTAGAGGGAGCTTTACTCTGTATCTAACCCATGCTGTACCTGCCCTGGGAGTGTTTCATGGGATAGTGTTGAGGGAACTTTACTCTGTATCTAACCCGTGCTGTACCTGCCCCTGGGAATGTTTGATGGGACAGTGTAGAGGGAGCTTTACTCTGTATCTAACCCGTGCTGTACCTGCCCTGGGAGTGTTTGATGGGACAGTGTAGAGTGAGCTTGACTCTGTATCTAACCCGTGCTGTACCTGCCCTGGGAGTGTTTGATTGGACAGTGCAGAGGGAGATTTACTCTCTATCTAACCCATGCTGTACTTACACTGGAGTGTTTGATGGGACAGTGAAGTGGGAGCTTTACTCTGTATCTAACCGGTGCTGCACCTGCCCTGGGAGTGTTTGATGGGACACTGTAGAGGGAGCTTTACTCTGCATCTAACCCATGCTGTACCTGCCCTGGGAGTGTTTCATGGGATAGTGTTGAGGGAACTTTACTCTGTATCTAACCCGTGCTGTACCTGCCCTGGGAATGTTTGATGGGACAGTGTAGAGGGAGCTTTACTCTGTATCTAACCCATGCTGTACCTGCCCTGCGAGTGTTTGATGGGACAGTGTAGAGGGAGCTTTACTCTGTATCTAACCCGTGCTGTACCTGCCCTGGGAGTTTTTGATGGGACAGTGTAGAGGGAGCTTTACTCTGTATCTAACCCGTGCTGTACCTGCCCTGGGAGTGTTTGATGGGACAGTGTAGAGGGAGCTTTACTCTGTATCTAACCCGTGCTGTACCGGCCCTGGGAGTGTTTGATGGGACAGTGTAGAGGGAGCTTTACTCTGTATCTAACCCGTGCTGTACCTGCCCTGGGAGTGTTTGATGGGACAGTGTAGAGGGAGCTTTACTCTGTATCTAACCCATGCTGTACCTGCCCTGGGAGTGTTTGATGGGACAATGTATAGGGAGCTTTACTCTGTATCTAACCCGTGCTGTACCTGCCCTGGGAGTGTTTGATGGGACAGTGTAGAGGGAGCTTTACTCTGTATCTAACCCGTGCTGTACCTGCCCTGGGAGTGTTTGATGGGACAGTGTAGAGGGAGCTTTACTCTGTATCTAACCCGTGCTGTACCTGCCCTAGGAGTGTTTGATGGGACAATGTATAGGGAACTTTACTCTGTATCTAACCCGTGCTGTACCTGCCCTAGGAGTGTTTGATGGGACAATGTATAGGGAGCTTTACGCTGTATCTAACCCATGCTGTACCTGCCCCGGGAGTTTTTGATGGGACAGTATAGAGGGAGCTTTACTCTGTATCTAACCCGTGCTGTCCCTGCCCCTGGGAATGTTTGATGGGACAGTGTAGAGGGAGCTTTGCTCTGTATCTAACCCGTGCTGTACCTGCCCTGGGAGTGTTTGATGGGACAGTGTAGAGGGAGCTTTACTCTGTATCTAACCCGTGCTGTACCTGCCCCTGGGAGTGTTTGATGGGACAGTGTAGAGGGAGCTTTACTCTGTTTCTAACCCGTGCTGTACCTGCCCTGGGAGTATTTGATGGGACAGTGTAGAGGGAGCTTTACTCTGTATCTAACCCGTGCTGTACCTGCCCCGGGAGTGTTTGATGGGACAGTGTAGAGGATGCTTGACTCTGTATCTAAACCGTGCTGTACCTGCCCCGGGAGTGTTTGATGGGACACTGTAGAGGGAGCTTGACTCTATATCTAACCCGTGCTGTACCTGTCCTTGGAGTGTTTGATACGACAGTGTCGAGGGAGCTTTACACTGTATCTAAACCATGCTGTATCGGCCCTGGGAGTGTTTGATGGGACAGTGTAAAGGGAGATTTACTCTGTATCTAACCCGTGCTGCACCTGCCCTGCGAGTGTTTGATGGGAGAGTGTAGAGGGAGCTTTATTCTGTATCTAACCGTGCTGTCCCTGCCCTGGGAGTGTTTGATAGGAAAGTGTAGAGGAAGCTTTACTCTGTATCTAACCTGTGCTGTACCTGCCCTGGGAGTGTTTGATGGGACAGTGAAGAGGGAGCTTTACTCTGTATCTAACCTGTGCTGCACCTGCCCTGGGAGTGTTTGATGGGACAGTGTAGAGGGAGCTTTACTCTGTATCTAACCCATGATGTACCTGCCCTGGGAGTGTTTCATGGTATAGTGTTGAGGGAACTTTACTCTGTATCTAACCCGTGGTGTACCTGCCCTAGGAGTGTTTGATGGGACAGTGTAGAGGGAACTTTACGCTGTATCTAATCCGTGCTGTACCTGCCCCTGGGAATGTTTGATGGGACAGTGTAGGGGGAGCTTTACTGTCAATCTAACCCGGGCTGGACCTGCCCTGGGACTGTTTGATGGGACAGTGTAAACGGAGATTTACTCTGTATCTAACCCGTGGTGCACATGCCGTGGGAGTGTTTGATTGCAGAGTGTAGAGGGAGCATTATTCTGTATCTAACCCGTGCTGTACCTGCCCTGGGAGTGTTTGATGGGACAGTGTAGAGAGAGCATTACTCTGTATCTAACCCGTGGTGTACCTGCCCTGGGAGTGTTTGATGGGACAGTGTAGAGGGAGCTTTACTCTGTATCTAACCCGTGCTGTACCTGCCCTGGGAGTGTTTGATCGGACAGTGTAGAGGGAGCTTTACTCTGTATCTAACCCGTGCTGTACCTGCCCTGGGAGTGTTTGCTGGGACAGTGTAGAGGGAGCTTTACTCTGTATCTAACCCGTGCTGTACCTGCCCTGGGAGTGTTTGATGGGACAGTGCAGAGGGAGCTTTCCTCTGTATCTAACCCGTGCTGTACCTGCCCTGGGAGTGTTTATTGGGACTGTGTAGAGGGAGCTTTACTCTGTATTTAACCCGTGCTGTACCTGCCCTGGGAGTGTTTGATGGGACAGTCTAGAGGGTGCTTTACTCTGTATCTAACCCGTGCTGTACCTGCCCCTGGGAGTGTTTGATGGGACAGTGTAGAGGGAGCTTTACTCTGTATCTAACCCGTGCTGTACCTGCCCATGGGAGTGTTTGATGGGACAATGTAGAGGGAGCTTGACTCTGTATCTAACCCGTGCTGTACCTGCCCTGGGAGTGTTTGATTGGACAGTGCAGAGGGAGATTTACTCTCTATCTAACCCATGCTGTTCTTGCCCTGGGAGTGTTTGATGGGACAGTGAAGTGGGAGCTTTACTCTGTATCTAACCGGTGCTGCACCTGCCCTGGGAGTGTTTGATGGGACACTGTAGAGGGAGCTTGACTCTGTATCTAACCCGTGCTGTACATGCCCTTGGAGTGTTTGATACGACAGTGTAGAGGGAGCTTTACACTGTATCTAACCCGTGCTGTATCGGCCCTGGGAGTGTTTGATGGGACAGTGTAAAGGGAGATTTACTCTGTATCTAACCCGTGCTGCACCTGCCCTGCGAGTGTTTGATGGGAGAGTGTAGAGGGAGGTTTATTCTGTATCTAACCCGTTCTGTACCTGCCCTGGGAGTGTTTGATGGGATAGTGTAGAGGGAGCTTTACTCTGTATCTAACCTGTGCTGTACCTGCCCTGGGAGTGTTTGATGGGACAGTGTAGAGGGAGCTTTACTCTGTATCCAACCCGTGCTGTACCTGCCCTGGGAGTGTTTGATGGGACAGTGTAGAGGGAGCTTTACTCTGTATCTAACCCATGCTGTACCTGCCCTGGGAGTGTTTCATGGGATAGTGTTGAGGGAACTTTACTCTGTATCTAACCCGTGCTGTACCTGCCCCTGGGAATGTTTGATGGGACAGTGTAGAGGGAGCTTTACTCTGTATCTAACCCGTGCTGTACCTGCCCTGGGAGTGTTTGATGGGACAGTGTAGAGTGAGCTTGACTCTGTATCTAACCCGTGCTGTACCTGCCCTGGGAGTGTTTGATTGGACAGTGCAGAGGGAGATTTACTCTCTATCTAACCCATGCTGTACTTACACTGGGAGTGTTTGATGGGACAGTGAAGTGGGAGCTTTACTCTGTATCTAACCGGTGCTGCACCTGCCCTGGGAGTGTTTGATGGGACACTGTAGAGGGAGCTTTACTCTGTATCTAACCCGTGCTGTACCTGCCCTAGGAGTGTTTGATGGGACAATGTATAGGGAGCTTTACGCTGTATCTAACCCATGCTGTACCTGCCCCGGGAGTTTTTGATGGGACAGTATAGAGGGAGCTTTACTCTGTATCTAACCCGTGCTGTCCCTGCCCCTGGGAATGTTTGATGGGACAGTGTAGAGGGAGCTTTGCTCTGTATCTAACCCGTGCTGTACCTGCCCTGGGAGTGTTTGATGGGACAGTGTAGAGGGAGCTTTACTCTGTATCTAACCCGTGCTGTACCTGCCCCTGGGAGTGTTTGATGGGACAGTGTAGAGGGAGCTTTACTCTGTTTCTAACCCGTGCTGTACCTGCCCTGGGAGTATTTGATGGGACAGTGTAGAGGGAGCTTTACTCTGTATCTAACCCGTGCTGTACCTGCCCCTGGGAGTGTTTGATGGGACAGTGTAGAGGATGCTTGACTCTGTATCTAAACCGTGCTGTACCTGCCCCGGGAGTGTTTGATGGGACACTGTAGAGGGAGCTTGACTCTATATCTAACCCGTGCTGTACCTGTCCTTGGAGTGTTTGATACGACAGTGTCGAGGGAGCTTTACACTGTATCTAAACCATGCTGTATCGGCCCTGGGAGTGTTTGATGGGACAGTGTAAAGGGAGATTTACTCTGTATCTAACCCGTGCTGCACCTGCCCTGCGAGTGTTTGATGGGAGAGTGTAGAGGGAGCTTTATTCTGTATCTAACCGTGCTGTCCCTGCCCTGGGAGTGTTTGATAGGAAAGTGTAGAGGAAGCTTTACTCTGTATCTAACCTGTGCTGTACCTGCCCTGGGAGTGTTTGATGGGACAGTGAAGAGGGAGCTTTACTCTGTATCTAACCTGTGCTGCACCTGCCCTGGGAGTGTTTGATGGGACAGTGTAGAGGGAGCTTTACTCTGTATCTAACCCATGATGTACCTGCCCTGGGAGTGTTTCATGGTATAGTGTTGAGGGAACTTTACTCTGTATCTAACCCGTGGTGTACCTGCCCTAGGAGTGTTTGATGGGACAGTGTAGAGGGAACTTTACGCTGTATCTAATCCGTGCTGTACCTGCCCCTGGGAATGTTTGATGGGACAGTGTAGGGGGAGCTTTACTGTCAATCTAACCCGGGCTGGACCTGCCCTGGGACTGTTTGATGGGACAGTGTAAACGGAGATTTACTCTGTATCTAACCCGTGGTGCACATGCCGTGGGAGTGTTTGATTGCAGAGTGTAGAGGGAGCATTATTCTGTATCTAACCCGTGCTGTACCTGCCCTGGGAGTGTTTGATGGGACAGTGTAGAGAGAGCATTACTCTGTATCTAACCCGTGGTGTACCTGCCCTGGGAGTGTTTGATGGGACAGTGTAGAGGGAGCTTTACTCTGTATCTAACCCGTGCTGTACCTGCCCTGGGAGTGTTTGATCGGACAGTGTAGAGGGAGCTTTACTCTGTATCTAACCCGTGCTGTACCTGCCCTGGGAGTGTTTGCTGGGACAGTGTAGAGGGAGCTTTACTCTGTATCTAACCCGTGCTGTACCTGCCCTGGGAGTGTTTGATGGGACAGTGCAGAGGGAGCTTTCCTCTGTATCTAACCCGTGCTGTACCTGCCCTGGGAGTGTTTATTGGGACTGTGTAGAGGGAGCTTTACTCTGTATTTAACCCGTGCTGTACCTGCCCTGGGAGTGTTTGATGGGACAGTCTAGAGGGTGCTTTACTCTGTATCTAACCCGTGCTGTACCTGCCCCTGGGAGTGTTTGATGGGACAGTGTAGAGGGAGCTTTACTCTGTATCTAACCCGTGCTGTACCTGCCCATGGGAGTGTTTGATGGGACAATGTAGAGGGAGCTTGACTCTGTATCTAACCCGTGCTGTACCTGCCCTGGGAGTGTTTGATTGGACAGTGCAGAGGGAGATTTACTCTCTATCTAACCCATGCTGTTCTTGCCCTGGGAGTGTTTGATGGGACAGTGAAGTGGGAGCTTTACTCTGTATCTAACCGGTGCTGCACCTGCCCTGGGAGTGTTTGATGGGACACTGTAGAGGGAGCTTGACTCTGTATCTAACCCGTGCTGTACATGCCCTTGGAGTGTTTGATACGACAGTGTAGAGGGAGCTTTACACTGTATCTAACCCGTGCTGTATCGGCCCTGGGAGTGTTTGATGGGACAGTGTAAAGGGAGATTTACTCTGTATCTAACCCGTGCTGCACCTGCCCTGCGAGTGTTTGATGGGAGAGTGTAGAGGGAGGTTTATTCTGTATCTAACCCGTTCTGTACCTGCCCTGGGAGTGTTTGATGGGATAGTGTAGAGGGAGCTTTACTCTGTATCTAACCTGTGCTGTACCTGCCCTGGGAGTGTTTGATGGGACAGTGTAGAGGGAGCTTTACTCTGTATCCAACCCGTGCTGTACCTGCCCTGGGAGTGTTTGATGGGACAGTGTAGAGGGAGCTTTACTCTGTATCTAACCCATGCTGTACCTGCCCTGGGAGTGTTTCATGGGATAGTGTTGAGGGAACTTTACTCTGTATCTAACCCGTGCTGTACCTGCCCCTGGGAATGTTTGATGGGACAGTGTAGAGGGAGCTTTACTCTGTATCTAACCCGTGCTGTACCTGCCCTGGGAGTGTTTGATGGGACAGTGTAGAGTGAGCTTGACTCTGTATCTAACCCGTGCTGTACCTGCCCTGGGAGTGTTTGATTGGACAGTGCAGAGGGAGATTTACTCTCTATCTAACCCATGCTGTACCTGCCCTGCGAGTGTTTGATGGGACAGTGTAGAGGGAGCTTTACTCTGTATCTAACCCGTGCTGTACCTGCCCTGGGAGTTTTTGATGGGACAGTGTAGAGGGAGCTTTACTCTGTATCTAACCCGTGCTGTACCGGCCCTGGGAGTGTTTGATGGGACAGTGTAGAGGGAGCTTTACTCTGTATCTAACCCGTGCTGTACCTGCCCTGGGAGTGTTTGATGGGACAGTGTAGAGGGAGCTTTACTCTGTATCTAACCCATGCTGTACCTGCCCTGGGAGTGTTTGATGGGACAATGTATAGGGAGCTTTACTCTGTATCTAACCCGTGCTGTACCTGCCCTGGGAGTGTTTGATGGGACAGTGTAGAGGGAGCTTTACTCTGTATCTAACCCGTGCTGTACCTGCCCTGGGAGTGTTTGATGGGACAGTGTAGAGGGAGCTTTACTCTGTATCTAACCCGTGCTGTACCTGCCCTAGGAGTGTTTGATGGGACAATGTATAGGGAACTTTACTCTGTATCTAACCCGTGCTGTACCTGCCCTAGGAGTGTTTGATGGGACAATGTATAGGGAGCTTTACGCTGTATCTAACCCATGCTGTACCTTCCCCGGGAGTTTTTGATGGGACAGTATAGAGGGAGCTTTACTCTGTATCTAACCCGTGCTGTCCCTGCCCCTGGGAATGTTTGATGGGACAGTGTAGAGGGAGCTTTGCTCTGTATCTAACCCGTGCTGTACCTGCCCTGGGAGTGTTTGATGGGACAGTGTAGAGGGAGCTTTACTCTGTATCTAACCCGTGCTGTACCTGCCCCTGGGAGTGTTTGATGGGACAGTGTAGAGGGAGCTTTACTCTGTTTCTAACCCGTGCTGTACCTGCCCTGGGAGTATTTGATGGGACAGTGTAGAGGGAGCTTTACTCTGTATCTAACCCGTGCTGTACCTGCCCCTGGGAGTGTTTGATGGGACAGTGTAGAGGATGCTTGACTCTGTATCTAAACCGTGCTGTACCTGCCCCGGGAGTGTTTGATTGGACAGTTCAGAGGGAGATTTACTCTGTATCTAACCCATGCTGCACTTGCCCTGGGAGTGTTTGATGGGACAGTGAAGTGGGAGCTTTACTCTGTATCTAACTGGTGCTGCACCTGCCCTGGGAGTGTTTGATGGGACAATGTAGAGGGAGCTTTACTCTGTATCTAACCCGTGCTGTACCTGCCCTGGGAGTGTTTGATGGGACAGTGCAGAGGGAGCTTTACTCTGTATCTAACCCGTGCTGTACCTGGCCTTGGAGTGTTTCATACGACAGTGTTGTGGGAGCTTTACACTGTATCTAACCCGTGCTGTATCGGCCCTGGGAGTGTTTGATGGGACAGTGTAAAGGGAGATTTACTCCGTATCTAACCCGTGCTGCACCTGCCCTGCGAGTGTTTGATGGGACAGTGTAGAGGGAGCTTTACTCTGTATCTAACCCGTGCTGTACCTGCCCTGGGAGTGTTTGATGGGACAGTGTAGAGGGAGCTTTACTCTGTATCTAACCCGTGCGGTACCTGCCCTGGTTGTGTTTAATGGTACAGTGTACAGGGAGCTTTACTCTGTATCTAACCGGTGCTGTACCTGCCCTGGAAGTGTTTAATGGGACAGTGTCGAGGGAGCTTTACTCTGTATCTAACCCCTTGCTGGACCTGCCCTGGGAGTGTTTGATGGGACAGTGTAGAGGGAGCTTTACTCTGTATCTAACCCGTGCTGTACCTGCCCTGGGAGTGTTTGATGGGACAGTGTCGAGGGAGCTTTACTCTGTATCTAACCTCGTACTGTACCTGCCCTGGGAGTGTTTGATGGGACAGTGTAGAGGGATCCTTACTCTGTATCTTACCCGCGCTGAACCTGCCTTGGGTATGTTTGATGGGACCGTCGAGACAGAGCTTAATTCTATATCTAACCGTGCTGTACCTGCCCTGAGAGTGTTTGATGGGACAGCGTAGAGGGAGCTTTACTCTGTATCTAACCCGTGCTGTACCTGCCCTGGGAGTGTTTGATGGGGCAGTGTAGAGGGAGCTTTACTCTGAATCTAACCCGTGCTGTACCTGCCCTGGGAGTGTTTGATGGGACAGTGTCGAGGGAGCTTTACTCTGTATCTAACCTGTGCTGTACCTGCCCTGGGAGTGTTTGATGGGACAGCGTAGAGGGAGCTTTACTCTGTATCTAATCCGTGCTGTACCTGCCCTGGGAGTGTTTGATGGGACACTGTTGAGGGAGCTTTACTCTGTATCTAACCCGTGCTGTACCTGTCCTGGGAGTGTTTGATGGGACAGTGTAGGGGGAGTTTACTCTGTATCTAACCCGTGCTGTCCCTGACCTTGGAGTGTTTGATGGGACAGTGTAGAGGGAGCTTTACTCTGTATCTAACCCGTGCTGTACCTGTCCTGGGAGTGTTTGATGGGACAGTGCAGAGGGAGCTTTACTCTGTATCTAACCCATGCTGTACCTGCCCTGGGAGTGTTTGATGGGACAGTGTAGAGGGAGCTTTACTCTGTATCTAACCCGTGTTGTACCTGCCCTGGGCGTGTTTGATGGGACAGTGTTGAGGGAATGTTACTCTGTATCTAACCTGTGCTGTACCTGCCCTAGGAATGTTTAATGGGACAGTGTAGAGTGAAATTTACTGTGTATCTACCCCATGCTGTACCTTTCCTGGGAGTGTTTCATGCGACAGTGTTGAGGGAGCTTTACTCTGTATCTAAACCGTGCTGTACCTACCCTGGGATTGTTTGATGTGATAGTGTTGAAGGAACTTTACTCTGTATCTAACCCATGCTGTACCTGTCCTGGGAGTGTTTGATGGGACAGTGCAGTGGGAGCTTTACTCTGTATCTAACCCGTGCAGTACCTGCCCTGGGAGTGTTTGATGGGACAGTGCAGAGGGAGATTTACTCTGTATCTAACCCGTGCTGTACCTGCCCTGGGAGTGTTTGATGGGACAGTGTAGAGGGAGCTCTACTCTGTATCTAACCCGTGCTGTACCTGCCCTGGGAGTGTTTGATGGGACAGTGTAGAGGGAGCTCTACTCTGTATCTAACCCGTGCTGTACCTGCCCTGGGGATGTTTAATGGGACAGTGTTGAGGGAACTTTACTCTGTATCTAACCTGTGCCGTACCTGCCCTGGGAATGTTTAATGGGACAGTGTAGAATGAAATTTACTCTGTATCTACCCCATGCTGCACCTTTCCTGGGAGTGTTTCATGGGACAGTGCTGAGGGAGCTTTACTCTGTATCTAACCCGTGGTGTACCTGCCCTGGAACTGTTTAATGGGACAGTGTAGAGGGAGCATTACTCTGTATCTAACCTGTGCTGTACGTGACCTGGGAGTGCTTGATGGGACAGTGTAGAGGGAGCTTTACTCTGTACCGAACCCGTGCTGTACCTGCCCTGGGAGTGTTTGATGGGACAGTGTAGAGGGAGCTTTACTCTGTATCTAACACGTGCTGTACCTGTCCTGGGAGTTTTTGATGGGAGAGTGTAGAGGGAGCTTTATTCTGTATCTAACCCGTGCTGTACCTGCCCTGGGAGTGCTTGATGGGACAGTGTAGAGGGAGCTTTACTCTGTATCTAACCCATGCTGTACCTGCCCTGGGAGTGTTTGATGGGACAGTGTAGAGGGCGCTTTACTCTGTATCTAACCCGTGCTGTACCTGCCCTGGGAGTGTTTGATGGGACAGTGTAGAGGGAGCTTTACTCTGTATCTAACCGTGCTGTACCTGCCCTGAGAGTGTTTGATGGGACAGTGTAGAGGGAGCTTTACTCTGTATCTAACCCGTGCTGTACCTGCCCTAGGAGTGTTTGCTGGGACAGTGTAGAGGGAGCTTTACTCTGTATCTAACCCGTGCGGTACCTGCCCTGGCTGTGTTTAATGGTACAGTGTAGAGGGAGCTTTACTCTGTGTCTAACCGGTGCTGTACCTGCCCTGGAAGTGTTTAATGGGACAGTGTAGAGGGAGCTTTACTCTGTATCTAACCCCGTGCTGGACCTGCCCTGGGAGTGTTTGATGGGACAGTGTAGAGGGAGCTTTACTCTGTATCTAACCCGTGCTGTACCTGCCCTGGGAGTGTGTGATGGGACAGTGTAGAGGGAGATTTACTCTGTATCTAACCCGTGCTGTACCTGCCCTGGGAGTGTTTGAGGGGACAGTGTAGAGGGAGCTTTACTCTGTATCTAACCCGTGCTGTCCCTGCCCTGGGAGTGTTTGTTGGGACAGTGTCGAGGGAGCTTTACTCTGTATCTAACCTCGTGCTGTACCTGCCCTGGGAGTGTTTGATGGGACAGTGTAGAGGGATCCTTACTCTGTATCTTACCCGCGCTGGACCTGCCTTGGGTATGTTTGATGGGACCGTCGACACAGAGCTTAATTCTATATCTAACCGTGCTGTACCTGCCCTGAGAGTGTTTGATGGGACAGCGTAGAGGGAGCTTTACTCTGTATCTAACCCGTGCTGTACCTGCCCTGGGAGTGTTTGATGGGGCAGTGCAGAGGGAGCTTTACTCTGAATCTAACCCGTGCTGTACCTGCCCTGGGAGTGTTGATGCGCCATCAATTACTCAAAAGACTGAAGTTGAGCGAGTAACAATCAGGCTTTTATTAACTAAAGAATGAAGGTCTTGTCTCGAGTGGTCGACCCGTCCAGAATACTAAGGGACTGGGAGGTAGTCACTTATATACCTGGAATAGTGGGAGGAGTCAGCCGAGGCATGTCCAGACCTGTACCTAGTGGAATACACATACAGACACAGACAGGTATGACAGTGGTTTACCACATTCACCCCTTGTTTAAAAATGAGTCCGGCGGGGTGAAGTGTATTTAAAAGTTCGTGTATTGGAGTCTCTCCGGAGGTCTTGTCTGCCGCTGTGATCGACGTGGCGACGGCAGGGGTGGTGGAGCTTCCGGCGTCGCGTCCCGTGTAGGCTGGGGCCCTGGAGTGTAGTCCTCATGGGTGACGGTCCAAGGCGAGCCGGCTGCTGGGGTTGGATATCGGGTCGTGGGGGGGGGTGGTAATGGGTAGTGGGTTACAGCGGTCCCCGAGGGTGCGAGGTCTCGTATGGAGACTGTGTCCTCCCGCCCGTCCGGGTACGCAATGTAAGCGTACTGGGGGTTGGCGTGGAGGAGGTCGACCCTCTCGACCAGGGGGTCCGTTTTATTGGCCCTCACGTGTCTTCTCAGTAGTACCGGCCCTGGGGACGTCAGCCATGGCGGTAACGATGTCCCCGATGTGGACTTCCTTGGGAAGACAAACATTTTCTCGTGAGGGGTGGCATTGGTGGCAGTGCAGAGAAGTGACCGAATCGAGTGGAGCGCATCGGGGAGCACCTCCTGCCAGCGGGAGGTCGGAAGGCCCCCAGACTTTAAGGCTAGTAGGGCAGCCTTCCAAACAGTTGCATTCTCTCTTTCCACCTGTCCGTTCCCCCGGGGGTTGTAACTGGTGGTCCTGCTTGTGGCAATACCCCTAGCGAGCAGGTACTGGCGGAGTTCGTCGCTCATAAACGATGAGCCCCGGTCGCTATGGATATAGCTGGGGAAACCGAACAGGGTGAAGAGGCTGTTCAGACATTTAATGACCGTGGCACTGGTCATGTCCGGGCAGGGGAAAGCGAACGGGAACCGGGAGTACTCGTCAATGATGTTGAGGAAGTACACATTGCGGTCGGAGGAGGGGAGAGGCCCTTTAAAATCGACGCTCAGGCGTTCGAAAGGGCGAGTGGCTTTTATCAGGTGGGCTCTGTCTGGTCTATAAAAGTGCGGTTTGCACTCAGCGCAGACTTGGCAGTTCTTGGTCATGGTCCTGACCTCCTCAATGGAGTAAGGCAGGTTGCGGGCCTTGATGAAGTGGAAGAACCTGGTGACCCCCGGGTGGCAGAGGTCATTGTGGAGGGCCCTCAGCCTATCGATCTGCGCGCTGGCGCAGGTGCCACGCGATAGGGCATCTGGGGGTTCATTGAGCTTCCCAGGCCGGTACAAGATCTCGTAATTGTAGGTGGAAAGTTCGATTCTCCACCTCAAGATCTTGTCATTTTTGATTTTGCCCCTCTGCTTGTTGTTGAACATAAAAGCAACTGAACGCTGGTCAGTGAGCAGGGTAAATCGTTTTCCGGCCAGGTAGTGCCTCCAATGACGCACAGCCTCCACGATAGCCTGGGCCTCCTTCTCGACCGCGGAGTGTCTGGTCTCCGGGCCCTGGAGGGTTCGTGAGAAGAATGCCACAGGTCTCCCCGCCTGATTAAGGGTGGCGGCCAGAGCGAAGTCGGACGCATCGCTTTCCACCTGGAAGGGGATGGATTCGTCCACTGCGTGCATGGTGGCTTTGGCAATGTCTTCCTTGATACGGTGGAAGGCTAAGCGGGCCTCTGCCGTCACGGGAAAAGAGGTGGACTTGATCAGCGGACGGGCTTTGTCTGCATAGTAGGGGACCCACTGAGCGTAGTAGGAAAAAAACCCTAGGCACCTCTTCAGAGCTTTTAGGCAGTGGGGCAGTGGGAGTTCCATAAGGGGACGCATCCGGTCCGGGTCGGGACCGATGACCCCGTGTTCTACAACACAGCCAAGGATGGCGAGGCGGTCTGTGCGGAATATGCACTTCTCCTTGTTATATGTCAGGTTCAGGAGTTGGGCGGTGCGGAGGAATTTCTCGAGGTTTGCGTCATGGTCCTGCAAGTCATGGCCGCAGATGGTCACATTATCTAGGTAAGGGAAAGTGGCCTGCAGCTCGTTTTGATCGACCATCCGGTCCATCTCCCTTTGGAAGACGGAGACCCCGTTGGTAACGCCGAAGGGAACCCTAAGGAAGTGATAGAGGCGGCCGTTTGCCTCAAAAGCAGTATACTGGCGGTCTTCAGGGCTGATGGGGAGCTGGTGGTACGCTGATTTCAGGTCAATGGTCGAAAAGACGCGGTACTGCGCGATCTGGTTGACCATGTCAGCTATGCGGGGGAGTGGGTAGGCGTCCAGCAGGGTGTAGCGGTTTATTGTTTGGCTGTAGTCGATGACCAGGCGTTGTTTCTCGCCGGTCTTAACGACCACAACCTGGGCTCGCCAGGGGCTGGAGCTGCCCTCAATAATCCCCTCCTTCAGGAGCCGTTCCACTTCGGTTTTGATGAAAACCCTGTCCCCGGCACTGTATCGCCTGCTCTTTGTGGCGATGGGCTTACAGTCAGGGGTGAGGTTAGCAAACAGTGGGGGGGGTGGGACTCTGAGTGTGGAGAGGTTGCATCTAGTGCGCGGCGGGCAATTTGGAGGCTGCTGGCTGCGGACTGTGAGTGGGGGGAGGGGGCCACCGTACGCCATCGTAACGCTTTTGAGGTGGCACTGGAAATCCAACCCCAGTAGAACGGCAGCGCAGAGGTCGGGCAGGACCAGGAGTTTAAAATTATTGAACACAGTCCCGTCTACTACTAGTGTCACCACGCAGTAGCCGCCAATGTCCGCTGACTGGGACTCGGAGGCCATAGAAATCCGCTGGTGCGCAGGCAGGACTGGGAGAGAGCAACGCCGCACCGTGTCGGGGTGGATGAAGCTCTCTGTGCTCCCGGAGTCAAAAAGGCAGTTTATTGCATGGCCGTTTACCTTAACGTCCATTTTGGACCGAGCTAACTGGTGCGGTCTCGTTTGGTCCAGCGTCACAGAGGCCAGCGTAGGGGTCGGTGTGTCGCTGCGAGTATCAGATGGGTGGGGGTTGGCGGTCTGCTGCGTCCCGGCTGGTGTCCAAGATGGCGGCGCCCATGATTCCCATGTGGCTGGAGTCGTCCAAGATGGCTGCTGCTGCGGTGGTTCGCACATGGCTGGGGAGGCCCAAGATGGCGGCTCGCACGGCCCACACGCGGCGCTGCTGGCGTTCGGGGTGGCTTTGGCCTTGCAGACGCTGGCGTAGTGTCCCTTTTTCCCGCAGCCCGAGCAGGTTGCATTCTTCGCCGGGCAGCGCGCTCTGGGGTGTTTGGCCTGGCCACAGAAGTAGCATTTCTGGCCTTGGGATACTGCTGTCTGGCTTTGGGACACTGCTGCGGTAGTTGGGCCGTTGTTGGGCTGTGGCTGGGGTGGCACGGTGCTATGGGGCTGTCCTACCGTGTCCCAGGTTGTCGTTCCCCGCGGCGTCCACGGTGCAGAGGAGTAGGCATCCATGCCCTGGAAGGCTGCGTCCAGCGTTAGTGCGATGTCGGAGGCTTTGTCGAGGGTGAGGTCACTCTGCTCCAGCAGTCGCTGTCGGGTGTAGTTGGACCTGTGGCCCGCTACGAAGGCATCCCGGATCAGTTCCTCCGTGTACTTAGTGGGCGTTACCGCCTTACACCCACAGGCCCGGCCAAGCACGGACAGTGCTTGGAGGTATTCCTCAGTCGATTCCCCAGGTTGTTGCTTGCGACTCCCCAGAAGGTGCCTAGCGTATACTTCGTTCACAGGGCGCGTGTACTGGGTCTTGAGGAGCTGGAGGGCGGCTGTGTACGAGGTCGCATCCCGGATGACTGAGTACACTCGGTGGTTCACCTTGGAGATCAGGACAGACAGTTTGTCCGCATCCGTTTCGACCGCAGTGGAGGCAGTCAGGAATGTCTCGAAGCACGTGAGCCAGTGAGCAAACTTGGTGGAAGCGTCCGCTTCCCGACTGTCCAGGTCCAGGCATGCTGGTGTGAGGATCTTCTCCATTATAAAAAATTTAGTTAATAAAATTGATGCGCCATCAATTACTCAAAAGACTGAAGTTGAGCGAGTAACAATCAGGCTTTTATTAACTAAAGAATGAAGGTCTTGTCTCGAGTGGTCGACCCGTCCAGAATACTAAGGGACTGGGAGGTAGTCACTTATATACCTGGAATAGTGGGAGGAGTCAGCCGAGGCATGTCCAGACCTGTACCTAGTGGAATACACATACAGACACAGACAGGTATGACAGTGGTGATGGGGCAGTGCAGAGGGAGCTTTACTCTGAATCTAACCCGTGCTGTACCTGCCCTGGGAGTGTTTGATGGGACAGTGTCGAGGGAGCTTTACTCTGTATCTAACCTGTGTTGTACCTGCCCTGGGAGTGTTTGATGGGACAGTGTAGAGGGAGATTTACTCTGTATCTATCCCGTGCTGTACCTGCCCTGGGAGTGTTTGATGGGACAGTGTAGCGGGAGCTTTACTCTGTATCTAACCCGTGCTGTCCCTGCCCTGGGAGTGTTTGATGGGACAGTGTAGAGGGAGTTTTACTCTGTATCTAACCCGTGCTGTACCTACCCTGGGAGTGTTTGATGGGACAGTGTAGAGGGAGTTTTACTCTGTATCTAACCCGTGCTGTACCTGCCCTGGGAGTGTTTGATGGGACAGTGTAGAGGGAGCTTTACTCTGTATCTAACCCGTGCTGTACCTGCCCTGGGAGTGTTTGATGGGACAGCGCAGAGGGAGCTTTACTCTGTATCTAACAGGTGCTGTACCTGCCCTGGGAGTGTTTGAAGGGACAGTGTAGAGGGAGCTTTACTCTGTATCTAACCCCTGCTGTACCTGCCCTGGGAGTGTTTGATGGGGCAGTGTAGATGGAGCTTTACTCTGTATCTAACCCGTGCTGTACCTGCCCTGGGAGTGTTTGATGGGACAGTGTAGAGGGAGCTTTACTCTGTATCTAACCCGTGCTGTACCTGCCCTGCGAGTGTTTGATGGGACAGTGTAGAGGGAGCTTTACTCTGTATCTAACCCGTGCTGCACCTGCCCTGGGAGTTTTTGATGGGACAGTGTAGAGGGAGCTTTGCTCTGTATCTAACCCGTGCTGCACCTGCCCTGGGAGTGTTTGATGGGACAGTGTAGAGGGAGCTTTACTCTGTATCTAACCCGTGCTGCACCTGCCCTGGGAGTGTTTGATGGGACAGTGTAGAGGGAGCTTTACTCTGTATCTAACCCGTGGTGTACCTGCACTGGGGGTGTTTGATGGGACAGTGTAGAGGGAGCTTTACTCTGTATCTAACCCGTGCTGTACCTGCCCTGGGAGTGTTTGATGGGACAGTGTAGAGGGAGCTTTACTCTGTATCTAACCCGTGTTGTACCTGCCCTGGGAATGTTTAATGGGACAGTTTAGAATGAAATTTATTCTGTATCTACCCCATGCTGCACCTTTCCTGGGAGTGTTTCATGGGACAGTGCTGAGGGAGCTTTACTCTGTATCTAACCCGTGGTGTACCTGCTCTGGAACTGTTTAATGGGACAGTGTAGAGGGAGCATTACTCTGTATCTAACCTTTGCTGTACGTGACCTGGGAGTGCTTGATGGGACAGTGTAGAGGGAGCTTTACTCTGTATCTAACCCGTGCTGTAGCTGCCCTGGGAGTGTTTGATGGGACAGTGTAGAGGGAGCTTTACTCTGTATCTAACCCGTGCTGTACGTGCCCTGGGAGTGTTTGATGGGACAGTGTAGAGGGAGCTTTACTCTGTATCTAACCGTGCTGTACCTGCCCTGAGAGTGTTTGATGGGACAGTGTAGAGGGAGCTTTACTCTGTATCTAACCCGTGCTGCACCTGCCCTGGGAGTGTTTGATGGGACAGTGTAGAGGGAGCTTTACTCTGTATCTAACCCGTGCGGTACCTGCCCTGGCTGTGTTTAATGGTACAGTGCAGAGGGAGCTTTACTCTGTATCTAACCGGTGCTGTACCTGCCCTGGAAGTGTTTAATGGCACAGTGTAGAGGGAGCTTTACTCTGTATCTAACCCCGTGCTGGACCTGCCCTGGGAGTGTTTGATGGGACAGTGTAGAGGGAGCTTTACTCTGTATCTAACCCGTGCTGTACCTGCCCTGGGAGTGTTTGATGGGACAGTGTAGAGGGATCCTTACTCTGTATCTTACCCGCGCTGGACCTGCCTTGGGTATGTTTGATGGGACCGTCGAGACAGAGCTTAATTCTATATCTAACCGTGCTGTACCTGCCCTGAGAGTGTTTGATGGGACAGCGTAGAGGGAGCTTTACTCTGTATCTAACCCGTGCTGTACCTGCCCTGGGAGTGTTTGATGGGGCAGTGTAGAGGGAGCTTTACTCTGAATCTAACCCGTGCTGTACCTGCCCTGGGAGTGTTTGATGGGACAGTGTAGAGGGAGCTTTACTCTGTATCTAACCCGTGCTGTACCTGCCCTGGGAGTGTTTGATGGGACAGTGTAGAGGGAGCTTTACTCTGTATCTAACCCGTGCTGTACCTGCCCTGCGAGTGTTTGATGGGACAGTGTAGAGGGAGCTTTACTCTGTATCTAACCCGTGCTGCACCTGCCCTGGGAGTTTTTGATGGGACAGTGTAGAGGGAGCTTTGCTCTGTATCTAACCCGTGCTGCACCTGCCCTGGGAGTGTTTGATGGGACAGTGTAGAGGGAGCTTTACTCTGTATCTAACCCGTGCTGCACCTGCCCTGGGAGTGTTTGATGGGACAGTGTAGAGGGAGCTTTACTCTGTATCTAACCCGTGGTGTACCTGCACTGGGGGTGTTTGATGGGACAGTGTAGAGGGAGCTTTACTCTGTATCTAACCCGTGCTGTACCTGCCCTGGGAGTGTTTGATGGGACAGTGTAGAGGGAGCTTTACTCTGTATCTAACCCGTGTTGTACCTGCCCTGGGAATGTTTAATGGGACAGTTTAGAATGAAATTTATTCTGTATCTACCCCATGCTGCACCTTTCCTGGGAGTGTTTCATGGGACAGTGCTGAGGGAGCTTTACTCTGTATCTAACCCGTGGTGTACCTGCTCTGGAACTGTTTAATGGGACAGTGTAGAGGGAGCATTACTCTGTATCTAACCTTTGCTGTACGTGACCTGGGAGTGCTTGATGGGACAGTGTAGAGGGAGCTTTACTCTGTATCTAACCCGTGCTGTAGCTGCCCTGGGAGTGTTTGATGGGACAGTGTAGAGGGAGCTTTACTCTGTATCTAACCCGTGCTGTACGTGCCCTGGGAGTGTTTGATGGGACAGTGTAGAGGGAGCTTTACTCTGTATCTAACCGTGCTGTACCTGCCCTGAGAGTGTTTGATGGGACAGTGTAGAGGGAGCTTTACTCTGTATCTAACCCGTGCTGCACCTGCCCTGGGAGTGTTTGATGGGACAGTGTAGAGGGAGCTTTACTCTGTATCTAACCCATGCGGTACCTGCCCTGGCTGTGTTTAATGGTACAGTGCAGAGGGAGCTTTACTCTGTATCTAACCGGTGCTGTACCTGCCCTGGAAGTGTTTAATGGCACAGTGTAGAGGGAGCTTTACTCTGTATCTAACCCCGTGCTGGACCTGCCCTGGGAGTGTTTGATGGGACAGTGTAGAGGGAGCTTTACTCTGTATCTAACCCGTGCTTACCTGCCCTGGGAGTGTTTGATGGGACAGTGTAGAGGGATCCTTACTCTGTATCTTACCCGCGCTGGACCTGCCTTGGGTATGTTTGATGGGACCGTCGAGACAGAGCTTAATTCTATATCTAACCGTGCTGTACCTGCCCTGAGAGTGTTTGATGGGACAGCGTAGAGGGAGCTTTACTCTGTATCTAACCCGTGCTGTACCTGCCCTGGGAGTGTTTGATGGGGCAGTGTAGAGGGAGCTTTACTCTGAATCTAACCCGTGCTGTACCTGCCCTGGGAGTGTTTGATGGGACAGTGTAGAGGGAGCTTTACTCTGTATCTAACCCGTGCTGTACCTGCCCTGGGAGTGTTTGATGGGACAGTGTAGAGGGAGCTTTACTCTGTATCTAACAGGTGCTGTACCTGCCCTGGGAGTGTTTGATGGGACAGTGTAGAGGGAGCTTTACTCTGTATCTAACCCCTGCTGTACCTGCCCTGGGAGTGTTTGATGGGGCAGTGTAGAGGGAGCTTTACTCTGTATCTAACCCGTGCTGTACCTGCCCTGGGAGTTTTTGATGGGACAGTGTAGAGGGAGCTTTACTCTGTATCTAACCCGTGCTGTACCTGACCTGGGAGTGTTTGATGGGACAGTGGAGAGGGAGCTTTACTCTGTATTGAACCCGTGCTGCACCTGCCCTGGGAGTTTTTGATGGGACAGTGTAGAGGGAGCTTTACTCTGTATCAAAACCGTGCTGTACCTGCCCTTGGAGTGTTTGATGGGACAGTGTAGAGGGAGCTTTACTCTGTATCTAACCCGTGCTGTACCTGCCCTGGGAGTGTTTGATGGGACAGTGTAGAGGGAGCTTTACTCTGTATCTAACCCGTGCTGTACCTGCCCTGGGAGTGTTTGATGGGACAGTGTAGAGGGAGCTTTACTCTGTATCTAACCCGTGCTGTACCTGCCCTGGGAGTGTTTGATGGGACAGTGTAGAGGGAGCTTTACTCTGTATCTAACCCGTGCTGTACCTGCCCTGAGGGGGTTTGATGGGACAGCGTAGAGGGAGCTTTACTCTGTATCTAACCCGTGCTGTACCTGCCCTGAGAGTGTTTGATGGGACAGCGTAGAGGGAGCTTTACTCTGTATCTAACCCGTGCTGTAGCTGCCCTGGGAGTGTTTGATGGGACAGTGTAGAGGGAGCTTTACTCTGTATCTAACCCGTGCTGTACCTGCACTGGGAGTGTTTGATGGGACAGTGCAGAGGGAGCTTTACTCTGTATCTAACCCGTGTTGTACCTGCCCTGAGAGTGTTTGATGGGACAGTGTAGAGGGAGCTTTACTCTGTATCTAACCCGTGCTGTACCTGCCCTGGGAGTGTTTGATGGGACAGTGTAGAGGGAGCTTTACTCTGTATCTAACCCGTGCTGTACCTGCCCTGGGAGTGTTTGAAGGGACAGTGTGGAGGGAGCTTTACTCTGTATCTAACCCGTGTTGTACCTGCCCTGAGAGTGTTTGATGGGACAGTGTAGAGGGAGCTTTACTCTGTATCTAACCCGTGCTGTACCTGCCCTGGGAGTGTTTGATGGGGCAGTGTAGAGGGAGCTTTACTCTGAATCTAACCCGTGCTGTACCTGCCCTGGGAGTGTTTGATGGGACAGTGTAGAGGGAGCTTTACTCTGTATCTAACCCGTGCTGTACCTGCCCTGGGAGTGTTTGATGGGACAGTGTAGAGGGAGCTTTACTCTGTATCTAACAGGTGCTGTACCTGCCCTGGGAGTGTTTGATGGGACAGTGTAGAGGGAGCTTTACTCTGTATCTAACCCCTGCTGTACCTGCCCTGGGAGTGTTTGATGGGGCAGTGTAGAGGGAGCTTTACTCTGTATCTAACCCGTGCTGTACCTGCCCTGGGAGTTTTTGATGGGACAGTGTAGAGGGAGCTTTACTCTGTATCTAACCCGTGCTGTACCTGACCTGGGAGTGTTTGATGGGACAGTGGAGAGGGAGCTTTACTCTGTATTGAACCCGTGCTGCACCTGCCCTGGGAGTTTTTGATGGGACAGTGTAGAGGGAGCTTTACTCTGTATCAAAACCGTGCTGTACCTGCCCTTGGAGTGTTTGATGGGACAGTGTAGAGGGAGCTTTACTCTGTATCTAACCCGTGCTGTACCTGCCCTGGGAGTGTTTGATGGGACAGTGTAGAGGGAGCTTTACTCTGTATCTAACCCGTGCTGTACCTGCCCTGGGAGTGTTTGATGGGACAGTGTAGAGGGAGCTTTACTCTGTATCTAACCCGTGCTGTACCTGCCCTGGGAGTGTTTGATGGGACAGTGTAGAGGGAGCTTTACTCTGTATCTAACCCGTGCTGTACCTGCCCTGAGGGGGTTTGATGGGACAGCGTAGAGGGAGCTTTACTCTGTATCTAACCCGTGCTGTACCTGCCCTGAGAGTGTTTGATGGGACAGCGTAGAGGGAGCTTTACTCTGTATCTAACCCGTGCTGTAGCTGCCCTGGGAGTGTTTGATGGGACAGTGTAGAGGGAGCTTTACTCTGTATCTAACCCGTGCTGTACCTGCACTGGGAGTGTTTGATGGGACAGTGCAGAGGGAGCTTTACTCTGTATCTAACCCGTGTTGTACCTGCCCTGAGAGTGTTTGATGGGACAGTGTAGAGGGAGCTTTACTCTGTATCTAACCCGTGCTGTACCTGCCCTGGGAGTGTTTGATGGGACAGTGTAGAGGGAGCTTTACTCTGTATCTAACCCGTGCTGTACCTGCCCTGGGAGTGTTTGAAGGGACAGTGTGGAGGGAGCTTTACTCTGTATCTAACCCGTGTTGTACCTGCCCTGAGAGTGTTTGATGGGACAGTGTAGAGGGAGCTTTACTCTGTATCTAACCCCGTGCTGTACCTGCCCTGGGAGTGTTTGATGGGACAGTGTAGAGGGAGCTTTACTCTGTATCTAACCCGTGCTGTACCTGCCTTGGGAGAGTTGATGGGACAGTGTCGAGGGAGCTTTACTCTGTATCTAACCCGTGTTGTACCTGCCCTGAGAGTGTTTGATGGGACAGTGTAGAGGGAGCTTTACTCTGTATCTAACCCGTGCTGTACCTGCCCTGGGAGTGTTTGAAGGGACAGTGTGGAGGGAGCTTTACTCTGTATCTAACCCGTGTTGTACCTGCCCTGAGAGTGTTTGATGGGACAGTGCAGAGGGAGCTTTACTCTGTATCTAACCCGTGCTGTACCTGCCCTGGGGGTGTTTGATGGGACAGTGTAGAGGGAGATTTACTCTGTATCTAACTCGTGCTGTACCTGCCCTGGGAGTGTTTGATGGGACAGTGTAGAGGGAGCTTTACTCTGTATCTAACCCGTGCTGTACCTGCCCTGGGAGTGTTTGAGAGACAGTGTAGAGGGAGCTTTACTCTGTATCTAACCCGTGCTGTACCTGCCCCGGGAGTGTTTGATGGGACAGTGTAGAGGGAGCTTTACTCTGTATCTAAACCATGCTGTACCTGCCCTGGGAGTGTTTGATGGGACAGTGTAGAGGGAGCTTTACTCTGTATCTAACCCTCTGCTGTACCTGCCCTGGGAGTGTTTGAGAGACAGTGTAGAGAGAGCTTTACTCTGTATCTAACATAGAAACATAGAGATAGGAACAGGAGTAGGCCATTCGGCCCTTCGAGCCTGCTCCGCCATTCAATGAGATCATGGCTGATCTTCGTCTGAGATCATAGCTGATCTTACCAGTTCAGTACCCCGTCCCCGCCTTTTCTCCGTAACCCTTAATCCCCTTAGCCTTCAGAAATATATCCAATTCTCTCTTGAAAATATTTATTGAATTAGCCTTCACAGCCCTCTGTGGCAGGGAATTCCACAGGCTCACCACTCTTTGAGTGAAGAAATTCTTCCTCATCTCTGTTTTAAATGATTTGCCCGCTATTTTTAGACTGTGGCCCCTGGTTCTGTGCTCCCCGGCCATTGGAAACATTCTCTCTGAATTCAGCCTGTCCAGGCCTGCCATAATTTTATATGTTTCGATGAGATCCCCTCTCAATCTTCTAAACTCCAGTGAGTACAAGCCCAAACTATTTAATCTCTCTTCGTAGGTCATTCCCGCCATTCCAGGTATCAGCCTGGTGAATCGCCGTTGCACTCTTTCCATGGCAAGAACATCCTTCCGCAGATGGGGCGACCAAAACTGTACACAATACTCCAGATGCGGTCTCACCAGCACCTTGTACAGCCGTAGTAAGGTATCCCTATTCCTATACTCGAACCCCCTTGATATGAAGGCCAACATACCATTTGCCTTCTTGATCGCCTGTTGCACCTGCATGCTCTCCTTCAGTGACTGGTGCACAAGAACACCCAGGTCCCTCTGCACTTCCCCATCTCCCAATCTATTGCCATTTAGATAATAATCTACCCTCCTGTTTTTACCCCCAAAGTGGATAACCTCGCATTTATCCACATTATAGTGCATCTGCCACGTATCCGCCCATTCCCCCAACCTGTCCAAATCGCACTGTAGCCTCCTGACATCCTCATCAGAGCCCACCCCTCCTCCTAGTTTAGTGTCGTCAGCGAATTTGGAAATATTGCATCCAATTCCCTGATCCAGATCATTTATATATATTGTGAACAGCTGGGGTCCCAGGACAGATCCTTGCGGCACCCCGCTGGTCACTGCCTGCCACTCCGAAAACGAGCCGTTTATTCCAACTCTCTGTTTTCTATCCGCCAGCCAGTTCTCTATCCACGTTAATACTTTGCCCCCAATCCCATGAGCCTTAATTTTGCATGATAATCTTTTGTGTGGAACCTTATCGAAGGCTTTCTGGAAGTCAAGGTACACCACATCCACTGGCTCTCCCCCATCTATTTTACCAGTTACTTCCTCAAAAATTTCCAGCAGATTAGTCAAACACGATTTACCCTTTGTAAATCCATGTTGACTCTGTCCGATCCTTTCCCCATTTGTCAAGTGCTCCGCTATTTTATCCTTAATAATGGACTCTAGCATTTTGCCCACAACCGATGTAAGGCTTACTGGTCTATAATTCCCTGCTTTCTCTCTACCCCCCTTTTTAAATATTGGGGTAACATTAGCTACCCTCCAATCCACGGGTACTGTTCCCGAGTCAATGGAGTTCCGGAAGATGATCCTTAGAGCATCTGCTATCTCCAGGGCCACCTCCTTAAGTACCCTAGGATGTAGTTTATCAGGCCCCGGGGATTTGTCGGCCTTCAGTCCCCTCAACTTACCCAACACCATATCCCTAGAGATACTAATTTCTGTCAGCTCCTCCCTCTCATTAGTCCCTATGTTTGCCGATATTCCTGGGAGGTTATTTGTGTCCTCCTTTGTGAATACAGAACCAAAGTATGAGTTTAATTGGTCTGCCATTTCCTTATTCTCCATTATATATTCTCCCGAATCGGACTGCAAGGGACCGACTTGGGATTTTACCAGTCTTTTCCTCCTGATATACCGATAAAAGCTTTTGCAGTCTGTCTTTATGTTTGCTGCAAGTTTACTTTCGTATTCTATTTTCCCCTTCCTGATTAATCCCTTTGTCCTCTTTTGCTGTATCTTGTACTGCCCCCAATCTTCCGGTCTGGTGCTTTTTTTTGCCAGTTGATATGCCCTTTTTTTTGATTTTATGCTGTCCCTAATTTCCCTCGTTATCCACGGTTGAGTCACCTTTTTAGGTTTATTTTTATGCCAAACCGGTATAAACATGTTCTGGAATTCTTCCATTCTATCTTTGAATGCTTGCCATTGTCTCTCCACTGTCAATCCCCCCAGAAACACCACCCAATCAATCTTACCCAATTCCCGTCTCATACCCTCGTAATTCCCTTTATTTAAGTTCTGGACCTTAGTCTCTGATTCAATTTCCTCACTCTCCATCTCGACTGAGAGCTCGATCATATTATGATCGCTCTGACCCAAGGGGCCTCGTACAAGAAGATTGCTGATAAGTCCCTTCTCATTGCACAATACCCAGTCTAAAATGGCCTGATCTCGAGTCGGCTCCTCGACTGTACCTGCCCCGGGAGTGTTTGATGGGACAGTGTAGAGGGAGCTTTACTCTGTATCTAAACCGTGCTGTACCTTCCCTGGGAGTGTTTGAGAGACAGTGTAGAGGGAGCTTTACTCTGTATCTAACCTGTACTGTACCTGCCCTGGGAATGTTCAATGGGACAGTGTAGAGTGAAATTTACTCTGTATCTACCCCATGCTGTACCTTTCCTGGGAGTGTTTCATGGGACAGTGTTGAGTGAGCTTTACTCTGTATCTAACCTGTGCTGTACCCACCCTGGGAGTGTTTGATGTGATAGTGTTGAGGGAACTTTACTCTGTATCTAACCCATGCTGTCCCTGCCCTGGCAGTGTTTTATGGGACAGTGTAGAGGGAGCTTTACTCTGTATCTAACCCGTGCTGCACCTGCCCTGCGAATTTTTGATGGTACAGTGTAGAGGGGGCGTTACTCTGTATCTAACCTGTGCTGTACCTGCCCTGGGTGTGTTTGATGGGACAGTGTAGAGGGAGCTTTACTCAGTATCTAACCCATGCTGTACCTGCCCTGGGAGTGTTTGATGGGACAGTGTAGAGGGAGCTTTACTCTGTATCTATCCCGTTCTGTACCTGCCCTGGGAGTGTTTGATGGGACAGTGTAGGGGGTGCTTTACCCTGTATCTCGCCCCTGCTGTACCTGCCCTGGGTGTGTTTAATGGGACAGTGTAGAGGGAGCTTTACTCTGTATCTAATCCGTGCTGTACCTGCCCTGGGAGTGTTTTTTGGGACAGTGTAGAGGGAGCTTTACTCTGTATCTAACCCGTGGTGTACCTGCCCTGGGAGTGTTTGTTGGGACAGTGTAGAGGGAGCTTTACTCTGTATCTAACCCCTGCTGTACCTACCCTGGGAGTGTTTGATGGGACAGTGTAGGGGGAGCTTTACCCTGTATCTAACCCCTGCTGTACCTGCCCTGGGAGTGTTTAATGGGACAGTGTAGAGGGAGCTTTACTCTGTATCTAACCCGTGCTGTACCTGCCCTGGGAGTGTTTGATGGGACAGTGTAGAGGGAGCTTTACTCTGTATCTAACCTGTGCTGTACCTGCCCTGGGAGCGTTTTATGGGACAGTGTAGAGGGAGCTTTACTCTGTATCTAACCCGTGCTGTACCTGCCCTGGGAGTGTTTGATGGGACAGTGTAGAGGGAGCTTTACTCTGTAGCTAACCCCGTGCTGGACCTGCCCTGGGAGTGTTTGATGGGACAGTGTAGAGGGAGCTTTACTCTGTATCTAACCGTGCTGTACCTGCCCTGGGAGTGTTTGATGGGACAGTGTAGAGGGAGCTTTACTCTGTATCTAACCCGTGCTGTACTTGCCCTGGGAGTGTTTAATGGGACAGTGTAGAGGGAGCTTTACTCTGTATCTAACCCGTGCTGTACCTGCCCTGGGAGTGTTTGATGGGACAGTGTAGAGGGAGCTTTACGCTGTATCTAACCCGGGCTGTACCTGCCCTGGGAGTGTTTGATGGGACAGTGTAGAGGGAGCTTTACTCTGTGTCTAACCCGTGCTGTACCTGCCCTGGCAGTGTTTAATGGGACAGTGTAGAGGGAGCTTTGCTCTGTATCTAACCCGTGCTGTACCTGCCCTGGGAGTGTTTAATGGGACAGTGTAGAGGGAGCTTTACTCTGTATCTAACCCGTGCTGTACCTGCCCTGGGAGTGTTTGATGGGACAGTGTAGAGGGAGCTTTACTCTGTATCTAACCCGTGCTGTACCTGCCCTGGGAGTGTTTGATGGGACAGTGTAGAGGGAGCTTTACTCTGTATCTAACCCGGGCTGTACCTGCCCTGGGAGTGTTTGATGGGACAGTGTAGAGGCAGATTTACTCTGTATCTAACCCGTGCTGTACCTGCCCTGGGAGTGTTTGATGGGACAGTGTAGAGGGAGCTTTACTCTGTATCTAACCCATGCTGTACCTGCCCTGGGAGCGTTTGATGGGACAGTGTAGAGGGAGCTTTACTCTGTATCTAACCCGTGCTGTACCTGCCCTGGGAGTGTTTGATGGGACAGTGTAGAGGGAGCTTTACTCTGTATCTAACCCATGCTGTACCTACCCTGGGAGTGTTTAATGGGACAGTGTAGAGGGAGCTTTACTCTGTATCTAACCCGTGCTGTACCTGCCCTGAGAGTGTTTAATGGGACAGTGTAGAGGGAGCTTTACTCTGTATCTAACCCGTGCTGTACCTGCCCTGGGAGTGTTTGATGGGACAGTGTAGAGGGAGCTTTACTCTGTATCTAACCCATGCTGTACCTACCCTGGGAGTGTTTAATGGGACAGTGTAGAGGGAGCTTTACTCTGTATCTAACCCGTGCTGTACCTGCCCTGGGAGTGTTTGATGGGACAGTGTAGAGGGAGCTTTACTCTGTATCTAACCTGTGCTGTACCTGCCCTGGGAGTGTTTGATGGGACAGTTTAGAGGGAGCTTTACTCTGTATCTAACCCGTGCTGTACCTGCCCTGGGAGTGTTTGATAGGACAGTGTAGAGGGAGCTTTACTCTGTATCTAACCCGTGCTGTACCTGCCCTGGGAGTGTTTGATGGGACAGTGTAGAGGGAGCTTTACTCTGTATCTAACCCGTGCTGTACCTGCCCTGGGAGTGTTTGAGAGACAGTGTAGAGGGAGCTTTACTCTGTATCTAACCCGTGCTGTACCTGCCCTGGGAGTGTTTGAGAGACAGTGCAGAGGGAGCTTTACTCTGTATCTAACCCGTGCTGTACCTGCCCTGGGAGTGTTTGAGAGACAGTGTAGAGGGAGCTTTACTCTGTATCTAACCCGTGCGTTGCCTTGTGAATGAATAAGCCATATAACCTATTCAGAAAAAGACACCATTCTATGAAATAAATCTCGCCTTATTAATACATGATAAACTGGATCTGGAAATCTAGAAACCTAACTATGAAAAAGCTGTGAAAGCATTCTGGCTATTGAGATAAGATAGGTGTTGACACTGAATCAATAACCTTATTGAAACTGAAGGTTAAAGGCTCCGGTAGGCTGACCTTTCAGAACAAGACAGTAGTTCACCCTGGTTAAGGTGTTCTAATTTACTCTTTGTAAAGAAGCACAAACATCTACCTTCGTAAAAATGACATCAACTAAAACGCAACTGCTGTTACACCGTTTTTTATGGTAAACTTAGAACACCTAGAGAAGAGACATAATTCTGTAATGCTACCAGCTGAGGTGACTGTAAGAATTGCAGGGGTCAGCAGAAAAATGACTCGAGATAATTAGCTTACACCAGCAGAAATCCTTAAAGGAAATACCACTGGAAAAGGGTATAAATATTGAACTCTCAAATGGGATAGTAGACTCGCTTTAAAGGGGCAAAGCGATTCTCAGCTTCGGAGGTGGCTCTGTAAGTCTCCAACTCTTTGTACCTCAGGGATCAAAGGTATTTGATTTTGGTGGATATGCGGAATAAACTTTAAGCACTGTAAATCTGTAGCGAAGTTAAGATTTGAAAGTTAGGTTCTCTGGTAATAGAATTATAAGCTTTCTCTTTTTGGAACTGCTAATGTTGCGATTGACTCACCAACTATAAGTTACATGTCGGTTCTTTAAAAAATCTATATATTTTTAGAATTGTCTCACATAAGACTTCTGCATCAAACTCGCAAACTCAATTTCTGTACACTCTTTGGTGAGGAGTTGCAGAATTCTGGGTGAGTTTTCCGGACCGTCATAATATCCGGAACGTTACAGTCTAGCTAAACTTATTAAAAGTGCTACCTGGAGGACGGTAACATTTTCAGGTTGTTCCATTCCTGTAGAGAGATGGTCCAGAGCTTTAGACCCAATTAAACGTCTTTAGGGTTCGGCTACCTCAAACTTTAGTTGAAAGTGAACGTCTGAGGAATATGCCTAAAGGGGCTAGGACTAGTAATTATCCCTTCAACCTGCCTCAGGGGTGTTTGAGTGGACATTGTAGAGGGGACATTGCTCTGTGTCTAACTCGTGCTGTACCTGCCCTGGGAGTGTTTGTTGCGACAGTGTAGAGGGAGCTTTACTCTGTATCTAACCCGTGCTATACCTGCCCTGGGAGTGTTTGATGGGACAGTGTAACGGGAGCTTTACTCTGTATCTAACCCCGTGCTGTACCTGCCCTGGGAGTGTTTGATGGGACAGTGTAGAGGGAGCTTTACTCTGTATCTAACCCGTGCTGTACCTGCCCTGGGAGTGTTTGATGGGACAGTGTAGAGGGAGCTTTACTCTGTATCTAACCCGTGCTGTACCTGCCCTGGGAGAGTTTGATGGGACAGTGTAGAGGGAGCTTTACTCTGTATCTAACCCGTGCTGTACCTGCCCTGGGCGTGTTTGATGGGACAGTGTTGAGGGAACTTTACTCTGTATCTAACCTGTGCTGTACCTGCCCTGGGAATGTTCAATGGGACAGTGTAGAGTGAAATTTACTCTGTATCTACCCCATGCTGTACCTTTCCTGGGAGTGTTTCATGGGACAGTGTTGAGGGAGCTTTACTCTGTATCTAACCCGTGCTGTACCCACCCTGGGAGTGTTTGATGTGATAGTGTTGAGGGAACTTTACTCTGTATCTAACCCATGCTGTCCCTGCCCTGGGAGTGTTTTATGGGACAGTGTAGAGGGAGCTTTACTCTGTATCTAACCCGTGCTGCACCTGCCCTGCGAATTTTTGATGGGACAGTGTAGAGGGGGCGTTACTCTGTATCTAACCTGTGCTGTACCTGCCCTGGGTGTGTTTGATGGGGCAGTGTAGAGGAAGCTTTACTCTGTATCTAACCCATGCTGTACCTGCCCTGGGAGTGTTTGATGGGACAATGTAGAGGGAGCTTTACTCTGTATCTATCCCGTTCTGTACCTGCCCTGGGAGTGTTTGATGGGACAGTGTAGGGGGTGCTTTACCCTGTATCTAACCCCTGCTGTACCTGCCCTGGGTGTGTTTAATGGGACAGTGTAGAGGGAGCTTTACTCTGTATCTAATCCGTGCTGTACTTGCCCTGGGAGTGTTTTTTGGGACAGTGTAGAGGGAGCTTTACTCTGTATCTAACCCGTGGTGTACCTGCCCTGGGAGTGTTTGTTGGGACAGTGAAGAGGGAGCTTTACTCTGTATCTAACCCGTGCTGTACCTACTCTGGGAGTGTTTGATGGGACAGTGTAGGGGGAGCGTTACCCTGTATCTAACCCCTGCTGTACCTGCCCTGGGAGTGTTTAATGGGACAGTGTAGAGGGAGCTTTACTCTGTATCTAACCCGTGCTGTACCTGCCCTGGGAGTGTTTGATGGGACAGTGTAGAGGGAGCTTTACTCTGTATCTAACCTGTGCTGTACCTGCCCTGGGAGTGTTTTATGGGACAGTGTAGAGGGAGCTTTACTCTGTATCTAACCCGTGCTGTACCTGCCCTGGGAGTGTTTGATGGGACAGTGTAGAGGGAGCTTTACTCTGTAGCTAACCCCGTGCTGGACCTGCCCTGGGTGTGTATAATGGTACAGTGTAGAGGGAGCTTTACTCTGTATCTAACCCGTGCGGTACCTGCCCTGGGTGTGTTTAATGGTACAGTGTAGAGGGAGCTTTACCCTGTATCTAACCGGTGCTGTACCTGCCCTGGAAGTGTTTAATGGGACAGTGTAGAGGGAGCTTTACTCTGTATCTAACCCCGTGCTGGACCTGCCCTGGGAGTGTTTGATGGGACAGTGTAGAGGGAGCTTTACTCTGTATCTAACCGTGCTGTACCTGCCCTGGGAGTGTTTGATGGGACAGTGTAGAGGGAGCTTTACTCTGTATCTAACCCGTGCTGGACCTGCCCTGGAAGTGTTTGATGGGACAGTGTAGGGGGAGCTTAACCCTGTATCTAACCCGTGCTGTACCTGCCCTGGGAGTGTTTAATGGGACAGTGTAGAGGGAGCTTTACTCTGTATCTAACCCGTGCTGTACCTGCCCTGGGAGTGTTTGATGGGACAGTGTAGAGGGAGCTTTACTCTGTATCTAACCCGGGCTGTACCTGCCCTGGGAGTGTTTGATGGGACAGTGTAGAGGGAGCTTTACTCTGTATCTAACTCCGTGCTGTACCTGCCCTGGGAGTGTTTGATGGGACAGTGTAGAGGCAGCTTTACTCTGTATCTAACCCGTGCTGTACCTGCCCTGGGAGTGTTTGATGGGACAGTGTAGAGGGAGCTTTACTCTGTATCTAAACCGTGCTGTACCTGCCCTGGGAGTGTTTGATGGGACAGTGTAGAGGGAGCTTTACTCTGTATCTAACCCGTGCTGTACCTGCTCTGGGAGTGTTTGATGGGACAGTGTAGAGGGAGCTTTACTCTGTATCTAACCCGTACTGTACCTGCTCTGGGAGTGTTTGATGGGACAGTGCAGAGGGAGCTTTACTCTGTATCTAACCCGTGCTGTACCTGCTCTGGGAGTGTTTGATGGGACAGTGTAGAGGGAGCTTTACTCTGTATCTAACCCGTACTGTACCTGCTCTGGGAGTGTTTGATGGGACAGTGCAGAGGGAGCTTTACTCTGTTTCTAACCCGTGCTGTACCTGTCCTGGGAGTGTTTGATGGGACAGTGTAGAGGGAGCTTTACTCTGTATCTAACCCGTGCTGTGCCTGCCCTGGGAGTGTTTGATGGGACAGTGTAGAGGGAGCTTTACTCTGTATCTAACTCATGCTGTACCTGCCCTGGGAGTGTTTGATGGGACCGTGTAGAGGGAGCTTTACTCTGTATCTAACCCGTGCTGTACCTGCCCTGGGAGTGTTTGATGGGACAGTGTAGAGGGAGCTTTACTCTGTATCTAACCCATGCTGTACCTGCCCTGGGAGTGCTTGATGGGACAGTGTAGAGAGAGCTTTACTCTGTATCTAACCCATGCTGTACCTGCCCTGGGAGTGTTTGATGGGACAGTGTAGAGGGAGCTTTACTCTGTATCTAACCCGTGCTGTCCCTGCCCTGGGAGTGTTTGATGGGACAGTGTAGAGGGAGCTTTACTCTGTATCTAACCCGTGCTGTACCTGCCCTGGGAGTGTTTGATGGGACAGTGTAGAGGGAGCTTTGCTCTGTATCTAACCCGTGCTGTACCTGCCCTGGGAGTGTTTGATGGGACAGTGTAGAGGGAGCTTTACTCTGTATCTAACCCGTACTGTACCTGCTCTGGGAGTGTTTGATGGGACAGTGCAGAGGGAGCTTTACTCTGTATCTAACCCGTGCTGTACCTGCTCTGGGAGTGTTTGATGGGACAGTGTAGAGGGAGCTTTACTCTGTATCTAACCCGTACTGTACCTGCTCTGGGAGTGTTTGATGGGACAGTGCAGAGGGAGCTTTACTCTGTATCTAACCCGTGCTGTACCTGTCCTGGGAGTGTTTGATGGGACAGTGTAGAGGGAGCTTTACTCTGTATCTAACCCGTGCTGTGCCTGCCCTGGGAGTGTTTGATGGGACAGTGTAGAGGGAGCTTTACTCTGTATCTAACTCATGCTGTACCTGCCCTGGGAGTGTTTGATGGGACCGTGTAGAGGGAGCTTTACTCTGTATCTAACCCGTGCTGTACCTGCCCTGGGAGTGTTTGATGGGACAGTGTAGAGGGAGCTTTACTCTGTATCTAACCCATGCTGTACCTGCCCTGGGAGTGTTTGATGGGACAGTGTAGAGAGAGCTTTACTCTGTATCTAACCCATGCTGTACCTGCCCTGGGAGTGTTTGATGGGACAGTGTAGAGGGAGCTTTACTCTGTATCTAACCCGTGCTGTCCCTGCCCTGGGAGTGTTTGATGGGACAGTGTAGAGGGAGCTTTACTCTGTATCTAACCCGTGCTGTACCTGCCCTGGGAGTGTTTGATGGGACAGTGTAGAGGGAGCTTTGCTCTGTATCTAACCCGTGCTGTACCTGCCCTGGGAGTGTTTGATGGGACAGTGTAGAGGGAGCTTTGCTCTGTATCTAACCCGTGCTGTACCTGCCCTGGGAGTGTTTGATGGGACAGTGTAGAGGGAGCTTTACTCTGTATCTAACCCGTGCTGTACCTGCCCTGGGAGTGTTTGATGGGACAGTGTAGAGGGAGCTTTACTCTGTATCTAACCCGTGCTGTACCTGCCCTGGGAGTGTTTGATGGGACAGTGTAGAGGGAGCTTCACTCTGTATCTAACCCGTGCTGTACCTGCCCTGGGAGTGTTTGATGGGACAGTGTAGAGGGAGCTTTACTCTGTATCTAACCCGTGCTGTACTAGCCCTGGGAGTGTTTGATGGGACAGTGTAGAGGGAGCTTTACTCTGTATCTAACCCGTGCTGTACCTGCCCTGGGAGTGTTTGAGAGACAGTGTAGAGGGAGCTTTACTCTGTATCTAACCTGTGCTGTACCTGCCCTGGGAGTGTTTGATGGGACAGTGTAGAGGGAGCTTTACTCTGTATCTAACCCGTGCTGTACCTGCCCTGGGAGTGTTTGAGAGACAGTGTAGAGGGAGCTTTACTCTGTATCTAACCTGTGCTGTACCTGCCCTGGGAGTGTTTGATGGGACAGTGTAGAGGGAGCTTTACTCTGTATCTAACCCGTGCTGTACCTGCCCTGGGAGTGTTTGAGAGACAGTGTAGAGGGAGCTTTACTCTGTATCTAACCCGTGCTGTACCTGCCCTGGGAGTGTTTGAGAGACAGTGTAGAGGGAGCTTTACTCTGTATCTAACCCGTGCGTTGCCTTGTGAATGAATAAGCCATATAACCTATTCAGAAAAAGACACCATTCTATGAAATAAATCTCGCCTTATTAATACATGATAAACTGGATCTGGAAATCTAGAAACCTAACTATGAAAAAGCTGTGAAAGCATTCTGGCTATTGAGATAAGATAGGTGTTGACACTGAATCAATAACCTTATTGAAACTGAAGGTTAAAGGCTCCGGTAGGCTGACCTTTCAGAACAAGACAATGGTTCACCCTGGTTAAGGTGTTCTAATTTACTCTTTGTAAAGAAGCACAAACATCTACCTTCGTAAAAATGACATCAAGTAAAACGCACCTGCTGTTACACCGTTTTTTATGGTAAACTTAGAACACCTAGAGAAGAGACATAATTCTGTAATGCTACCAGCTGAGGTGACTGTAAGAATTGCAGGTGTCAGCAGAAAAATGACTCGAGATAATTAGCTTACACCAGCAGAAATCCTTAAAGGAAATACCACTGGAAAAGGGTATAAATATTGAACTCTCAAATGGGATAGTAGACTCGCTTTAAAGGGGCAAAGCGATTCTCAGCTTCGGAGGTGGCTCTGTAAGTCTCCAACTCTTTGTACCTCAGGGATCAAAGGTATTTGATTTTGGTGGATATCCGGAATAAACTTTAAGCACTGTAAATCTGTAGCGAAGTTAAGATTTGAAAGTTAGGTTCTCTGGTAATAGAATTATAAGCTTTCTCTTTTTGGAACTGCTAATGTTGCGATTGACTCACCAACTATAAGTTACATGTCGGTTCTTTAAAAAATCTATATATTTTTAGAATTGTCTCACATAAGACTTCTGCATCAAACTCGCAAACTCAATTTCTGTACACTCTTTGGTGAGGAGTTGCAGAATTCTGGGTGAGTTTTCCGAACCGTCATAATATCCGGAACGTTACAGTCTAGCTAAACTTATTAAAAGTGCTACCTGGAGGACGGTAACATTTTCAGGTTGTTCCATTCCTGTAGAGAGAGATGGTCCAGAGCTTTAGACCCAATTAAACGTCTTTAGGGTTCGGCTACCTCAAACTTTAGTTGAAAGTGAACGTCTGAGGAATATGCCTAAAGGGGCTAGGACTAGTAATTATCCCTTCAACCTGCCTTAGGGGTGTTTGAGTGGACATTGTAGAGGGGACATTGCTCTGTGTCTAACTCGTGCTGTACCTGCCCTGGGAGTGTTTGTTGCGACAGTGTAGAGGGAGCTTTACTCTGTATCTAACCCGTGCTATACCTGCCCTGGGAGTGTTTGATGCGACAGTGTCGCGGGAGCTTTACTCTGTATCTAACCCCGTGCTGTACCTGCCCTGGGAGTGTTTGATGGGACAGTGTAGAGGGAGCTTTACTCTGTATCTAACCCGTGCTGTACCTGCCCTGGGAGTGTTTGATGGGACAGTGTAGAGGGAGCTTTACTCTGTATCTAACCAGTGCTGTACCTGCCCTGGGAGAGTTTGATGGGACAGTGTAGAGGGAGCTTTACTCTGTATCTAACCCGTGCTGTACCTGCCCTGGGCGTGTTTGATGGGACAGTGTTGAGGGAACTTTACTCTGTATCTAACCTGTGCTGTACCTGCCCTGGGAATGTTCAATGGGACAGTGTAGAGTGAAATTTACTCTGTATCTACCCCATGCTGTACCTTTCCTGGGAGTGTTTCATGGGACAGTGTTGAGGGAGCTTTACTCTGTATCTAACCCGTGCTGTACCCACCCTGGGAGTGTTTGATGTGATAGTGTTGAGGGAACTTTACTCTGTATCTAACCCATGCTGTCCCTGCCCTGGGAGTGTTTTATGGGACAGTGTAGAAGGAGCTTTGCTCTGTATCTAACCCGTGCTGCACCTGCCCTGCGAATTTTTGATGGGACAGTGTAGAGGGGACGTTACTCTGTATCTAACCTGTGCTGTACCTGCCCTGGGTGTGTTTGATGGGACAGTGTAGAGGGAGCTTTACTCTGTATCTATCCCGTTCTGTACCTGCCCTGGGAGTGTTTGATGGGACAGTGTAGAGGGAGCTTTACATTGTATCTAACCCCTGCTGTACCTGCCCTGGGTGTGTTTAATGGGACAGTGTAGAGGGAGCTTTACTCTGTATCTAATCCGTGCTGTACCTGCCCTGGGAGTGTTTTTTGGGACAGTGTAGAGGGAGCTTTACCCTGTATCTAACCCCTGCTGTACCTGCCCTGGGAGTGTTTGATGGGACAGTGTAGAGGGAGCTTTACTCTGTATCTAACCTGTGCTGTACCTGCCCTGGGAGTGTTTTATGGGACAGTGTAGAGGGAGCTTTACTCTGTATCTAACCCGTGCTGTACCTGCCCTGGGAGTGTTTGATGGGACAGTGTAGAGGGAGCTTTACTCTGTAGCTAACCCCGTGCTGGACCTGCCCTGGGTGTGTATAATGGTACAGTGTAGAGGGAGCTTTACTCTGTATCTAACCCGTGCGGTACCTGCCCTGGGTGTGTTTAATGGTACAGTGTAGAGGGAGCTTTACCCTGTATCTAACCGGTGCTGTACCTGCCCTGGAAGTGTTTAATGGGACAGTGTAGAGGGAGCTTTACTCTGTATCTAACCCCATGCTGGACCTGCCCTGGGAGTGTTTGTTGGGCCAGTGTAGAGGGAGCTTTACTCTGTATCTAACCATGCTGTATCTGCCCTGGGAGTGTTTGATGGGACAGTGTAGAGGGAGCTTTACTCTGTATCTAACCCGTGCTGGACCTGCCCTGGGAGTGTTTAATGGGACAGTGTAGAGGGAGCTTTACTCTGTATCTAACCCGTGCTGTTCCTGCCCTGGGAGTGTTTGATGGGACAGTGTAGAGGGAGCTTTACTCTGTATCTAACCCGTGCTGTACCTGCCCTGGGAGTGTTTGATGGGACAGTGTAGAGGGAGCTTTACTCTGTATCTAACCCGTGCTGTACCTGCCCTGGGAGTGTTTGATGGGACAGTGTAGAGGGAGCTTTACTCTGTATCTAACCCGTGCTGTACCTGCCCGGGGGGTGTTTGATGGGACAGTGTAGAGGGAGCTTTACTCTGTATCTAACCCGTGCTGTACCTGCCCTGGGAGTGTTTGATGGGACAGTGTAGAGGGAGCTTTACTCTGTATCTAACCCGTGCTGTACCTGCCCTGGGAGTGTTTGATGGGACAGTGTAGAGGGAGCTTTACTCTGTATCTAACCCGTGCTGTACCTGCCCTGGGAGTGTTTAATGGGACAGTGTAGAGGGAGCTTTACTCTGTATCTAACCCGTGCTGTACCTGCCCTGGGAGTGTTTGATGGGACAGTGTAGAGGGAGCTTTACTCTGTATCTAACCCGTGCTGTACGTGCCCTGGGAGTGTTTGATGGGACAGTGTAGAGGGAGCTTTACTCTGTATCTAACCCGTGCTGTACCTGCCCTGGGAGTGTTTGATGGGACAGTGTAGAGGGAGCTTTACTCTGTATCTAACCCATGCTGTACCTGCCCTGGGAGTGTGTGATGGGACAGTGTAGAGGGAGCTTTACTCTGTATCTAACCCGTGCTGTACCTGCCCTGGGAGTGTTTGATGGGACAGTGTAGAGGGAGATTTACTCTGTATCTAACCCGTGCTGTACCTGCCCTGGGAGTGTTTGATGGGACAGTGTAGAGGGAGCTTTACTCTGTATCTAACCCATGCTGTACCTGCCCTGGGAGTGTTTGATGGGACAGTGTAGAGGGAGCTTTACTCTGTATCTAACCCGTGCTGTACCTGCCCTGGGAGTGTTTGATGGGACAGTGTAGAGGGAGCTTTACTCTGTATCTAACCCGTGCTGTACCTGCCCTGGGAGTGTTTGAGAGACAGTGTAGAGGGAGCTTTACTCTGTATCTAACCCGTGCGTTGCCTTGTGAATGAATAAGCCATATAACCTATTCAGAAAAAGACACCATTCTATGAAATAAATCTCGCCTTATTAATACATGATAAACTGGATCTGGAAATCTAGAAACCTAACTATGAAAAAGCTGTGAAAGCATTCTGGCTATTGAGATAAGATAGGTGTTGACACTGAATCAATAACCTTATTGATACAGAAGGTTAAAGGCTCCGGTAGGCTGACCTTTCAGAACAAGACAATGGTTCACCCTGGTTAAGGTGTTCTAATTTACTCTTTGTAAAGAAGCACAAACATCTACCTTCGTAAAAATGACATCAAGTAAAACGCACCTGCTGTTACACCGTTTTTTATGGTAAACTTAGAACACCTAGAGAAGAGACATAATTCTGTAATGCTACCAGCTGAGGTGACTGTAAGAATTGCAGGTGTCAGCAGAAAAATGACTCGAGATAATTAGCTTACACCAGCAGAAATCCTTAAAGGAAATACCACTGGAAAAGGGTATAAATATTGAACTCTCAAATGGGATAGTAGACTCGCTTTAAAGGGGCAAAGCGATTCTCGGCTTCGGAGGTGGCTCTGTAAGTCTCCAACTCTTTGTACCTCGGGGATCAAAGGTATTTGATTTTGGTGGATATCCTGAATAAACTTTAAGCACTGTAAATCTGTAGCGAAGTTAAGATTTGAAAGTAAGGTTCTCTGGTAATAGAATTATAAGCTTTCTCTTTTTGGAACTGTTAATGTTGCGATTGACTCACCAACTGTAAACTGCATGTCGGTTCTTTAATAAATCTATATATTTTTAGAATTGTCTCACATAAGACTTCTGCATCAAACTCGCAAACTCAATTTCTGTACACTCTTTGGTGAGGAGTTGCAGAATTCTGGGTGAGTTTTCCGGACCGTCATAATATCCGGAACGTTACAGTCTAGCTAAACTTATTAAAAGTGCTACCTGGAGGACGGTAACATTTTCAGGTTGTTCCATTCCTGTAGAGAGAGATGGTCCAGAGTTTTAGACCCAATTAAGCGTCTTTAGGACTCGGCTACCTCAAACTTTAGTTGAAAGTGAACGTCTGAGGAATACGCCTCATCTGGTGTAGCCCTAAAGGGGCTCGGACTAGTAATTATCCCTTCAACCTGCCTTAGGGGTGTTTGAGTGGACATTGTAGAGGGGACATTGCTCTGTGTCTAACTCGTGCTGTACCTGCCCTGGGAGTGTTTGTTGCGACAGTGTAGAGGGAGCTTTACTCTGTATCTAACCCGTGCTATACCTGCCCTGGGAGTGTTTGATGGGACAGTGTCGCGGGAGCTTTACTCTGTATCTAACCCCGTGCTGTACCTGCCCTGGGAGTGTTTGATGGGACAGTGTAGAGGGAGCTTTACTCTGTATCTAACCCGTGCTGTACCTGCCCTGGGAGTGTTTGATGGGACAGTGTAGAGGGAGCTTTACTCTGTATCTAACCCGTGCTGTACCTGCCCTGGGAGAGTTTGATGGGACAGTGTAGAGGGAGCTTTACTCTGTATCTAACCCGTGCTGTACCTGCCCTGGGCGTGTTTGATGGGACAGTGTTGAGGGAACTTTACTCTGTATCTAACCTGTGCTGTACCTGCCCTGGGAATGTTCAATGGGACAGTGTAGAGTGAAATTTACTCTGTATCTACCCCATGCTGTACCTTTCCTGGGAGTGTTTCATGGGACAGTGTTGAGGGAGCTTTACTCTGTATCTAACCCGTGCTGTACCCACCCTGGGAGTGTTTGATGTGATAGTGTTGAGGGAACTTTACTCTGTATCTAACCCATGCTGTCCCTGCCCTGGGAGTGTTTTATGGGACAGTGTAGAGGGAGCTTTACTCTGTATCTAACCCGTGCTGCACCTGCCCTGCGAATTTTTGATGGGACAGTGTAGAGGGGGCGTTACTCTGTATCTAACCTGTGCTGTACCTGCCCTGGGTGTGTTTGATGGGACAGTGTAGAGGGAGCTTTACTCTGTATCTAACCCATGCTGTACCTGCCCTGGGAGTGTTTGATGGGACAGTGTAGAGGGAGCTTTACTCTGTATCTATCCCGTTCTGTACCTGCCCTGGGAGTGTTTGATGGGACAGTGTAGGGGGTGCTTTTCCCTGTATCTAACCCCTGCTGTACCTGCCCTGGGTATGTTTAATGGGACAGTGTAGAGGGAGCTTTACTCTGTATCTAATCCGTGCTGTACCTGCCCTGGGAGTGTTTTTTGGGACAGTGTAGAGGGAGCTTTACTCTGTATCTAACCCGTGGTGTACCTGCCCTGGGAGTGTTTGTTGGGACAGTGTAGAGGGAGCTTTACTCTGTATCTAACCCGTGCTGTACCTACCCTGGGAGTGTTTGATGGGACAGTGTAGGGGGAGCTTTACCCTGTATCTAACCCCTGCTGTACCTGCCCTGGGAGTGTTTAATGGGACAGTGTAGAGGGAGCTTTACTCTGTATCTAACCCGTGCTGTACCTGCCCTGGGAGTGTTTGATGGGACAGTGTAGAGGGAGCTTTACTCTGTATCTAACCTGTGCTGTACCTGTCCTGGGAGTGTTTAATGGGACAGTGTAGAGGGAGCTTTACTCTGTATCTAACCCGTGCTGTACCTGCCCTGGGAGTGTTTGATGGGACAGTGTAGAGGGAGCTTTACTCTGTAGCTAACCCCGTGCTGGACCTGCCCTGGGTGTGTATAATGGTACAGTGTAGAGGGAGCTTTACTCTGTATCTAACCCGTGCGGTACCTGCCCTGGGTGTGTTTAATGGTACAGTGTAGAGGGAGCTTTACCCTGTATCTAACCGGTGCTGTACCTGCCCTGGAAGTGTTTAATGGGACAGTGTAGAGGGAGCTTTACTCTGTATCTAACCCCGTGCTGGACCTGCCCTGGGAGTGTTTGATGGGACAGTGTAGATGGAGCTTTACTCTGTATCTAACCGTGCTGTACCTGCCCTGGGAGTGTTTGATGGGACAGTGTAGAGGGAGCTTTACTCTGTATCTAAGCCGTGCTGTACCTGCCCTGCGAGTATTTGATGGGACAGTGTAGAAGGAGATTCACCCTGTATCTAGCCGGTTCTGTACCTGCCCTGGAAGTGTTTGATGAGACTGTAGAGGGAGCTTTACTCTGTATCTAACCCGTGCTGTACCTGCCCTGGGAGTGTTTGATGGGACAGTGTAGAGGGAGCTTTACTCTGTATCTAACCCGGGCTGTACCTGCCCTGGGAGTGTTTGATGGGACAATGTAGAGGGAGCTTTACTCTGTATCTAACCCGTGCTGTTCCTGCCCTGGGAGTGTTTGATGGGACAGTGTAGAGGCAGCTTTACTCTGTATCTAACCCGTGCTGTACCTGCCCTGGGAGTGTTTGATGGGACAATGTAGAGGGAGCTTTACTCTGTATCTAACCCGCGCTGTCCCTGCCCTGGGAATGTTTAATGGGACAGTGTAGAATGAAATTTACTCTGTATCTACCCCATGCTGCACCTTTCCTGGGAGTGTTTCATGGGACAGTGCTGAGGGAGCTTTCCCCTGTATCTAACCCGTGCTGTACCTGCCCTGG
>NW_028225181.1:22898095-23008546 GCF_052327205.1 Somniosus microcephalus | reverse complement strand
GGTGGGAGTGAGGGATATGTGGAGAAGGTGGGGAGGTGGGAGTGAGGGATATCGGGAGAAGGTGGGGAGGTGGGAGTGAGGGATATGGGGAGAAGGTGGGGAGGTGTGAGTGAGGGATATGGGAGAAGGTGAGGAGGTGGGAGTGAGGGATATGTGGAGAAGGTGGGGAGGTGGGAGTGAGGGATATGGGAGAAGGTGAGGAGGTGGGAGTGAGGGATATGTGGAGAAGGTGGGGAGGTGTGAGTGAGGGATATGGGAGAAGGTGAGGAGGTGGGAGTGAGGGATATGGGGAGAAGGTGGGGAGGTGTGAGTGAGGGATATGGGGAGAAGGTGGGGAGGTGGGAGTGAGGGATATGTGGAGAAGGTGGGGAGGTGGGAGTGAGGGATATGGGGAGAAGGTGGGGAGGTGGGAGTGAGGGATATGGGGAGAAGGTGGGGAGGTGGTATTGAGGGATTAGGGGAGAAGGTGGGGAGGTAGGAGTGAGGGATATGTGGAGAAGGAGGGGAGGTGGGAGTGAGGGATTTGGGGAGAAGGTGGGGAGGTGGGAGTGAGGGATATGGGGAAAAGGTGGGGAGGTGGGAGTGTGGGATATGGGGAGAAGGTGGGGAGGTGGGAGTGAGGGATATGGGAGAAGGTGGGGAGGTGGGAGTGAGGGATATGGGGAGAAGGTGGGGAGGTGGGAGTGTGGGATATGGGGAGAAGGTGGGGAGGTGGGAGTGAGGGATATGGGGAGAAGGTGGGGAGGTGGGAGTGAGGGATATGGGGAGAAGGTGGGGAGGTGGGAGTGAGGGATATGGGGAGAAGGTGGGTAGGTGGGAGTGAGGATATGGGGAGAAGGTGGGGAGGTGGGAGGGAGGGATATGGGGAGAAGGTGGGGAGGTGGGAGTGAGGGATATGGGAGAAGGTGGGGAGGTGGGAGTGACGGGGAGGGTGGGGAGTGATAGAGGTGGAATGGAGAGAGAGGGTGAGAAGGTGAGACAGAGAGTGTGACAGCAGGGACTACACCAGCTAGCATTTCCCTGAAGAATCACATTCCCAACCTGTACCACGAGAGCCCAGGACTTGAGATTGAGGAGGGAGGGGGAAGGGAGTGGAGAGATGGAAGGAGGTGTGGGGGGAGTTGGGGAGGTCCAACGGAGGGGAGGGCGTGAGTTCCTGATGAAGGTGGCCCACCCAACGTCTCATCATTCAGCTGAAGGCTAACACACCCCACTCATACCCTCCCCTCCACCCAGGACAAGGAAAGACCCTCCCCTCAACCCAACCCTCACAGAGAGAAACGCAGAACTCACCTTCATTACTGTTTGCGAGGGAATAGATGGGGTGGTCACAGTCGTACTTGATGACTGCCAAGTAAGAGTTTTTGTCAAGGGCGGTCAGGTAGTCGAAGTGACCGTGTACGATCTTTTCTGGGACACCGCAGTGAACTGGAGGAGGGCAAGTGTTGAGATAGATTTAGTACAGCAGTCACACGAATTTCGTATCCCCCCCCTTCACCTGCCCCTCCCTCAGTACCGTCCCTCTGACAGTGCAGCACTCCTCCAGTACTGCCCCTCCGACAGTGCAGCGCTCCCTCAGGACTGCCCCTCCGACAGTGCAACGCTCCCTCAGTACTGCCCCTCCGACAGTGCAGCAGTCCCTCAGTACTGCCCCTCTGACAGTGCAGTGACTCTCAGTACTGCCCCTCCGACTGTGCAGCACTCCCTCAGTATTGCCCCCTGACAGTGCAGCGCTCCCTCAGTACTGCGCCTCTGACAGTGCAGCCCTCTCTCAGCACTGCCCCTCCGACAGTGCAGTGCTCCCTCAGTACTGACCCTGCAGCAGTGCAGCCCTCCCTCAGTACTGCCTCTCCGACAGTGCAGCGCTCTCTCAGTACTGCCCCTCCGACAATGCAGGGCTCCCTCAGTACTGCCCCTCCGACAGTGCAGTGCTCCCTCACCTCTCACCCTCTGACAATGCAGCGCTCCCTCAGTACTGCCCCTCTGGCAGTGAGGCACTCCCTCAGCACTGACACTCTGACGGTGAGGCTCTCCCTCAGTACTGCCCCTCCGACAGTGCAGTGCTCCCTCACCTCTCACCCTCTGACAATGCAGCGCTCCATCAGTACTGCCCCTCTGGCAGTGAGGCACTCCCTCAGCACTGACACTCTGGCAGTGAGGCGCTCCCTCAGTACTGCCGCTCTGACAGTGAGGCACTCCCTCAGTACTGCCCCTCCAACAGTGCAGCACTCCCTCAGTACTGCCCCTCTGACAGTGCAGCGCTCCCTCAGTATTGTCCCTCTGACAGGGCAGCGCTCCCTCAGTACTGCCCCTCCGACAGTGAGGCACTCCCTCCGCACTGACCCTCCGACAGTGAGGCACTCCCTCAGTACTGACCCTCTGTCAGTGCCGCGCTCCCTCGGTACAGCCCCTCTGAGAGTGCAGTGCTCCCTCACCTCTCACCCTCTGACAGTGCAGCGCTCCCTCAGCACTGCCCCTCCCACAGTAAGGCGCTCCCTCAGCACTGACCCTCTGACAGTGAGGCGCTCCCTCAGCAATGACCCTCTGACCCGTGACCTTTCTGACTCGGAGGCTAGAGACAGGGAGCGACCAACTAAGCCACAGCTGTCCTGCATGTTAAACTGACTGACCGTCTGCCTGGAGTTGGTCACCTCGTTTGTGATGTTGCTCCGAAAGGGTCACCAGTGTACAGAGAAGGATCGACTGGAGCAGAACAACCCTGGAAGTGAACGGAAAAGAAGAGACATCACTGGCACACCCAGAATCGCTTGGTTTTCCATATCTACGTTTGTCACATGATGCTACTTGCTCTTCTTCCATCCAGCGCCCTCCCCGACCATCCCCCGCAAAAGGCCCTCAGGCCGAGGGTCAACATGGTTAGAAAAAAACCTCGGGAATTTGAAAGGGGCAGTACTGACGGAGCGTTGCACTGTCGGAGGGGCAGTACTGAGGGAGCGCTGCACTGTCGGAGGGGCAGTACTGACGGAGCGTTGCACTGTCGGAGGGGCAGTACTGAGGGAGCGCTGCACTGTCGGAGGGGCAGTACTGAGGGAGCGCCGCACTGTCGGAGGGGCAGTACTGAGGGAGCGTTGCACTGCCGGAGGGGCAGTACTGAGGGAGCGCCGCACTGTCGGAGGGGCAGTACTGAGGGAGCGTTGCACTGTCGGAGGGGCAGTACTGACGGAGCGTTGCACTGTCGGAGGGGCAGTACTGAGGGAGCGCTGCACTGTCGGAGGGGCAGTACTGAGAGAGAACTGCACTGTCGGAGGGGCAGTACTGAGGGAGCGCTGCACTGTCGGAGGGGCAGTACTGAGGGAGCGCTGCACTGTCAGAGGGGCTGTACTGATGGAGCGTTGCACTGTCGGAGAGGCAGTACTGAGGGAGCGCTGCACTGCCGGAGGGGCAGTACTGAGGGAGTGCTGCACTGTCGGAGGGGCAGGTCTGAGGGAGCGCTGTACTGTCGGAGGGGCAGTGCTGAGGGAGTGCTGCGCTGTCAGAGGGGCAGTGCTGAGGGAGGGCTGCACTTTCGGATGGGCCTTGCTGAGGGAGCGCTGCACTGTAGGAGGAGCAGTACTGAGGGATCTTTGTACTGTCGGAGGGGCTGTACTGAGGGGAGCTGCACTGTCAGAGGTGCAGTACTCAGGGAGCGCTGCACTGTCGGAGCGGCAGTACTGAGGGGGCGCTTCACTGTCGGAGGGGCAGTACTGAGGGAGCGCTGCACTGTCAGAGCGGCAGTACTGAGGGGGCGCTCTACTGTCGGAGGGGCAGTACTGAGGGAGCACTGCACTGTCGGAGGGGCAGTACTGAGGGAGCGCCGCACTGTCGGAGGGGCAGTACTGAGGGAGTGCTGCACTTTCGGAGGGGCAGTACTGAGGGAATGCTGCAATGTCGGAGGGGCTGTACTGAGGGAGCGCTGCACTGTTGGAAGGGCAGTACTGAGGGAGCGCTGCACTGTTGGAGGGGCAGTACTGAGGGAGCACTGCACTGTCGGAGGAGCAGTTCTATGGGAACACTGTACTGTCGGAGGGACTGTACTGAGGGAGCGCTGCACTGTGAGAGGTGCAGTACTGAGGCAGTGCTGCACTGTCGGAGGGGCAGTACTGAAGGATGCCGCACTGTCAGAGGTGCCTTAATGAGGGAGTGCTGCACTGTGAGAGGGGCAGCACTGAGGGAGTGCTGGAATGTCAGAGGGGCAGTACTGAGGGAGCACTGCATCTTACAGGGGCAGTACTAACGGAGTGCTGCACTGTTGGAGGGGCAGTACTGAGGGAGTGCTGCACTGTCAGAGGGGTGGTACTGATGGGACACTGCTCCATCAGAGGGGCAGTACTGAGGGAGCGCTGCACTGTCAAAGGGGCAGTACTGAGGTGGTTCTGTATTGTTGGAGGGGCAGTACTGAGGGAGCGCTGCAATGCCGAAGGGGCGGTAGTAAGGGAGTGCTGCACTGTCGGAGTGGCCGTAGTGAGGGAACACTGCACTGTCGGAGGGCCTGTAGTGAGAAAACGCTTCACTGTCAGAGGAGCAGTACTATGGGAACATTGTACTGTCGGTGGGGCAGTACTGAGGGAGCACTGCACTGTCGGACGTGCTGTACTGAGGGGGCGCTGCATTATGGGAGGGGCAGTACTGAGGGAGCGCTGCACTGTCAGAGGGGCAGTACCGAGGGAGGGCTGGACTTTTATAGGGGCATTGCTGAGGAAGCGCTGCACTGTAGGAGGAGCAGTACTGAGGGATCATTGTACTGTCGGAGGGGCTCAACTGAGGGGTCTGCACTGTCAGAGGTGCAGTACTGAGGGAGCGCTGCACTGTCGGAGCGGCAGTACTGAGGGAGCGTGGCACTGTCAGAGGTGCAGTACTGAGGGAGCGCGGCACTGTCAGAGGGGCAGTGCTGAGGGAGCGCTGCACTGTCGGAGGGCCAGTACTGAGGGTGCGCGGCACTGTCGGAGGGGCAGTACTGAGGGAGCGCTGCACTGTCGGAGGGCCAGTACTGAGGGAGCGCTGCACTGTCGGAGGGGCAGTGCTGAGGGAGCGCGGCACTGTCGGAGGGCCAGTACTGCGGGAGCGCTGCACTGTCGGAGGGGCAGTACTCAGGGAGCGCTGCACTGTTGGAGCGGCAGTACTGAGGGAGCGCTGCACTGTGGGGGGGCAGTACTGATGGAGTGCTGCACTGTAGGAGGAGCAGTACTGAGGGATCATTCTACTCTACTGAGGCGGGCTGCACTGTCAGAGGTGCAGTACTGAATGAGCGCTGCACTGTCGGAGCGGCAGTACTGAGTGAGCGCTGCACTGTCGGAGCGGCAGTACTGAGGGAGCGCTGCACTGTCGGAGGGGCAGTACTGAGGGGGCGCTCTACTATCAGAGGGGCAGTCCTGAGGGAGCGCTGCACTGTCAGAGGGGCAGTACGGAGAGAGTGCGGCACTGTCAGAGGGGCAGTACTGAGGGAGCGCTGCACTGTCGGAGGGGCAGTACTGCAGGAGCGCTGCACTGTCGGAGGGGCAGTACTGAGGGAGCACTGCACTGTTGGAGGGGCAGGACTGAGGGAGCGCTGCACTGCCAGATGGGCGGTACTGAGGGGACACTGCTCCGTCAGAGGGGCAGTACTGAGGGAGCGCTGCACTGTCGGAGGGGCGGTACTGAGGGTGCACTGCAGTGTCGGAGGGGTTGTACTGAGGGGGCGCTGCATTATTGGAGGGGCAGTACTGAAGGTGCTCTGCTCTGTCAGAGGGGCAGTACTGAGGGAGCGCTGCACTGTCGGAGGGGCAGCACTGAGGGAGCGCTGCACTGTCGGAGGGGCAGTACTGAGGGAGTGCTGCCCTGTCAGAGTGGCAGTACTGATGGAGCGTTGCACTGTCGGAGGGGCAGTACTGGGGGAGTGCTGCACTGTCGTAGGGGCCGTTCTGAGGGAGCGCTGCACTGTCGGAGGGGCAGTACTGAGGGAGCGCTGCACTGTCAGAGGGGCGGTACTGAGGGGACACTGCTCCATCAGAGGGGCAGTACTGAGGGAGCGCTGCACTGTCGGAGGGGCAGTACTGAGGGAGCACTGCAGTGTCGGAGGGGTTGGACTGAGGGGGCGCTGCATTATTGGAGGGGCAGTACTGAGGGAGCGCTGCACTGTCAGAGGGGCAGTACTGAAGGAGCCCTGCATTATTGGAGGGGCAGTACTGAGGGAGAGCTGCACTGTCAGAGGGGCAGTACTGAGGGAGCGCTGCACTGTTTGAGGGGCAGCACTGAGGGAGCGCTGCACTGTCGGAGGGGCAGTACTGAGGGAGTGCCGCCCTGTCAGAGGGGCAGTACTGACGGAGCATTGCACTGTCGGAGGGGCAGTACTGGGGGAGTGCTGCACTGTCGTAGGGGCAGTTCTGAGGGAGCGCTGCACGGTCGGAGGGGCAGTACTGAGGGAGCGCTGCGCTGTGAGAGGGGCAGTACTGAGGGAGGGCTGCACATTCGGAGGGGCATTGTTGAGGGAGCGCTGCACTGTAGGAGGAGCAGTACTGAGGGAGAGCTGCACTGTCGGAGGGGCAGGACTGAGGGGGTGCTCTACTGTCAGAGGGGCAGCACTGAGGGAGCGCGGCACAGTCAGAGGGGCAGTACTGAGGGAGTGCTGCACTGTCGGAGTGGCAGTACTGAGGGAGCGCTGCACTGTCAGACGTGCCTTAATGAAGGAGTGCTGCACTGTCAGAGGGGCAGTACTGAGGGACCGCTGCCCTGTCGGAGGGGCAGTACTGAGGGAGCGCTGCACTGTTGGAAGGGCAGTACTGAGTGAGTGCTGCACTGTTGGAAGGGCAGTACTGAGGGAGCGCTGCACTGTTGGAGGGGCATTAGTGAGGGAGTGCTTCACTGTCGGAGGGGCAGTACTGGGGCTCGCTGCACTGTCGGAGGGGCAGTACTGAGGGAACATTTTACTGCCAGAAGTCCTGTACTGAGGGAGTGCTTCACTGTCAGAGGAGCAGTAATATGGGAACACTGTACTGTCGGAGGGACTGTACAGAGGGAGCGCTGCACTTTGAGAGGTGCAGTACTGAGGCAGTGCTGCACTGTCAGAAGCGAAGTACTGAAGGACGCCGCGCTGTCAGGGGTGCCTTAATGAGGGAGTGCAGCACTGTCAGAGAGGCAGTACTGAGGGAGCGCTGCAGTGTCGGAGGGGCAGTACTGAGGGAGCCCTGGAATGTCAGAGCGGCAGTACTGAGGGAGCATTGCATCTCAGAGGGGCAGTACTGAGGGTGTGCTGCACTGTCAGAGGGGCAGTACTGACGGAGCGCTGCACTTTCGGAGGGGCAGTACTGAGGGAGCGCTGCACTGTCGGAGGGGCAGTACTGAGGGAGCACTGCACTGTCAGAGGGGCGATACTGAGGGGACACTGCTCCGCCAGAGGGGCAGTACTGAGGGAGCGCTGCACTCTCAAAGGGGCAGTACTGAAGTGGTTCTGTACTGTTGGAGGGGCAGTACTGAGGGAGCGCTGCACTGTCGGAGGGGCAGTACTGAGAAAACGCCTCACTGTCAGAGGAGCAGTACTATGGGAACATTGTACTGTCAGAGGGGCTGTACTGAGGGAGTGCTGCACTGTCGGAGGGGCAGTACTGAGAGAGGGCTGCACATTCGGAGGGGCATTGCAGAGGGAGCGCTGCACTGTAGGAGGAGCAGTACTGAGGGATCATTGTACTGTCGGAGGGGCTGCACTGACGGGGGCTGTACTGTCAGAGGCGCAGTACTGAGGGAGCGCTGCACTGTCGGAGCGCTGCACTGTCGGAGCGGCAGTACTGAGGGAGCGCTGCACTGTCGGAGGGGCAGTACTGAGGGGGCGCTCTACTGTCAGAGGGGCAGTCCTGAGGGAGCGCTCTACTGTCAGAGGGGCAGTACTGATGGAGCGCGGCACTGTCGGAGGGGCAGTACTGAGGGAGCGCTGCACTGTCGGAGGGGCAGTACAGCAGGAGCGCTGCACTGTCGGAGGGGCAGTACTCAGGGAGCGCTGTATTGTTGGAGTGGCAGTACTGAGGGAGCCCTGCACTGTGGGGGGGCAGTACTGAGGGAGCGCTGCACTGTCGGAGCAGGCAGTACTGAGGGAGCGCTGCACTGTCAGAGGGGCAGTACTGAGGGGGCGCGCTACTGTCAGAGGGGCAGTACTGAGGGAGCGCTGCACTGTCAGAGGGGCAGTACTGAGGGAGCGCAGCACTGTCAGAGGGGCAGTACTGAGGGGGTGCGCTACTATTAGAGGGGCAGTACTGGCCCAGGCAGTAGTCCCTACATGCTTCAAGAGCGCCACCATCATTCCTGTGCCTAAACAAGCGGCTGTGACGTGTCTGAATGACTATCGACCTGTCGCACTCACACCCATCATAATGAAGTGTTTCGAGAGACTGGTCTTAGCCCACATCAAAGCCACTGTTCCTGCCTCCCTTGACCAACACCAGTTTGCCTATCGTGCAAACAGATCAACGGAGGATGCAATCACAACTGCTCTACACTCGGCACTGAATCACCTAGATGGTAAGGAGACCTACATCAGAATGTTGTTTATAGGCTACAGCTCAGCATTCAACACTGTCGTCCCCAACAAGCTGGCCACCAAACTCCAAACTCTTGGCCTGAACACTTCCCTCTGCAACTGGACCCTGGACTTCCTAACAAACAGACCCCAGTCTGTCAAATTAGGTAACCACACCTCCCCCCGCCGACCCTGAACAAGGGGGCCCCACAAGGATGTGTGCTGAGCCCCCTCCTCTACTCCCTCTTCACCCACGACTGTGTGGCTGTTAATGGTTCCAACACCATCATCAAGTTTGCAGATGACACCACGGTAGTAGGCCAGATCACCAACAACGATGAGTCAGCCTACAGGGAGGAGGTCCAGCATCTCGTGAAGTGGTGTGCCGACAACAACCTGGCCCTTAACACCAAGAAAACAAAGGAAATAATCGTGGACTTCAGGAAGTCCAATGGCGGAAGTCACACCCCCATCCACATCAATGGGGCGGAGGTGGAAAGGGTGGCCAGCTTTAAGTTCCTTGGAGCCCATATCACGGAAGACCTCTCCTGGTCCCTCAATACCTCCTCTCTGGTGAAGAAGGCCCAGCAGCGCCTATATTTCTTGAGGAGGCTGAAGGGATGTAATCTGTCACCCCTGATCCTCTCTAACTTCTACCGCTGCACTATAGAGAGCATCCTGACAAACTGTATCACGGTATGGTATGGCAGCTGTAGCTCCCATGACCGGAAAGCCCTGCAGCGGGTAGTCAAAACTGCCCAACGCATTACCGGCACCCGGCTACCGACCATAGAGCATATATATCAGAAACGCTGCCTACGGAGGGCACGGTCCATCATCAAAGACCCTACCCACCCCAGCCACAGTCTGTTCGCCCTCCTACCATCTGGAAGATGCTACAGATGCATTCGCACCCGTACGACCAGATTTAGGAACAGCTTCTTTCCCAGGGCTGTCATCCTACTGAACTCCACAAATAAACACTAAAGCCTGCACATCTGCCAATGCACTTTATTATGGTCATATTTATGCTAATATACTGCAAGCCAAATGCATAAATGTATGTTGAATGTTTAAGTGTCCTAATCCAAATTGTACACTCTCGGGAGCCGCAAGCCTACATTTCGTTGTACTGCACTTGTGCACTAACAATGACAATAAAAGTTGATTTGATTTGATTTGATTTGATTTGATTTGATTTGATTTGACTGAGGGAGCGCTGCACTGTCAGAGGGGCAGAACTGCGGGAGCGCTGCACTGTCGGAGGGGCAGTACTGAGGGAGCGCTGCACTGTCGGAGGGGCAGTACTGAGGGAACACTGCACTGTCGAAGGGGCAGTACTGAGGGAGCGCTGCACTGTCGGAGGGGCAGTACTGAGGGAGCACTGCACTGTCGGAGGGGCAGTACTGAGGGAGCACTGCACTGTGGGGGGGCAGTACTGAGGGAGTGCTGCACTGTCGAAGGGGCAGTACTGAGCGAGCGCTGCATTGTCAGATGGGCAGATTTGAGGGAACACTGTGCTGCCAGAGGGCCTGTTTTGAGTGAGCGCTTCACTGTCGGAGGGGCAGTACTGAGGGAGTGCTGCACTGTAGGAAGGGTAGTACTGAGGGAGCACTGCACTGTCGGAGGGGCAGGACTCAGGGAGCACTGCACTGTCGGAGGGGCAGTACTGAGGGAGCGCTGCATTGTCAGATGGGCAGTACTATGGGAGCACTGTACTGCCAGAGGGCCTGTTCTGAGGGAGCGCTTCAATGTCAGAGGAGCAGTACTATGGGAACACCGTACTGTTGGAGGGACTGTACTGAGGGAGCACTGCACTGTCGGAGGGGCAGTACTGAGGGAGCGCTGTACTTTTGGAGGGGCAGTACTGAGGGAGCACTGCATCACAGAGGGGCAGTACTGAGGGAATGCTGCACTGTTGGAAGGGCAGTACTGAGGGAGCGCTGCACTGTCAGAGGGGCAGTACTGAGGGAGCGCAGCACTGTCGGGGGGCAGTACTGAGGAAGCGCTGCACTGTCGGAGGGGCAGTACTGAGGGTGCTCTGCACTGGCGAAGAGGCAGTACTGAGGGATTACATCACAGTTGGAGGGGCAGTACTGAAGGAGCGCGGCACTTTCGGAGGGGCGTTACTGAGGGGATGCTGCTCCGTCAGAGGGGCAGTACTGAGGGAGCACTGCACTGTCAAAGGGGTAGTACTGAGGTGGTTCTGTACCGTTGGAGGGGCAGTACTGAGGGAGCGCTGCAGTGCCGGAACGGCGGTAGTAAGGGAGTGCTGCACTGTCGGAGGGCCTGTACTGAGAAAGCGCTTCACTTTCAGAGGAGCAGTACTATGGGAACATTGTACTCTCGGAGGGGCAGTACTAAGGGAGCACTGCACTGTCGGAAAGGGCTGTACTGAGGGGGTGCAGCACTGTCTGAGGTGCAGTACTGAGGGAGCACTGCATTATTGGAGGGGCAGTACTGAGGGAGTACTGCACTGTCAGAGGGGCAGTACTGAGGGAGCGTTGCACTGTCGGAGGGGAAGGACTGAGGGAGCGCTGCACTGTCGGAGGGGCAGTACTGAGGGAGTACTGCACTGTCGGGGGGCAGATCTGAGGGAGCACTGTGTCGGAGGGGCAGTACTGAGGGAGCGCTGCGCTGTCAGAGGGGCAGTACCGAGGAGGCGCTCTACTGTCAGAGGGGCAGTACAGAGGGAGCGCAGCACTGTCGGAGGGGCAGTACTGAGGGAGCGCTCTACCGTCAGAGGTGCCGTACTGAGGGAGCACTGCACTGTCGGAGGGTCAGTACTGAGGGAGCGCTGCACTGTCGGAGGGCCAGTACTGAGGGAGCGCTGCACTGTCAGAGGGGCCGTACTGAGGGAGCTCTGCACTGTCAGAGGGGCTGTACTGAGGGAGTGCTGCACTGTCGGAGGGACAGTACTGAGGGAGTGCTGCACTGTCAGAGGGGCAGTACTGAGGGAGCGCTGCACTGTCGGAGGGGCAGTACTGAGGGAGTGCTGCACTGTCGGAGGGACAGTACTGAGGGAGTGCTGCACTCTCGGATTTGCCGTCTTTTGCGATGCGATGTTGACCCGAATCCCAATCTGTCCTCTGAGGCAGACGTAAAAGTTCCCTCGACCACAATTGGAGGAGGAGCACGGAAGTTCTCCATGTCCGGCGGCCACTATTTCTCTCTGAACCAATAATGAGATGAACTGGTCATTATCCCATTGCGGTTCATGGGATCTCACTGTGCCCAAATTGTCTGCCGCCTCTCCTACATCACAGCAGTGATTACACTTCTAAGGTATTTCATTGGTTGTGAAGTGCTTTGGAACGCCCTGTGGTTCTGAAAGGCACTGTAACAATGCAATTCGTTCTTTCTATTTCTCATGTCCCGCTGAAGGGGGCCAGCGATGTACTTGGACAAAAGTCAACAGGAAGTGTTAAACTTTGACCTTTCAGCTCGGGGCACTGTTTCAAATCGAACCCAGATGGATGTCAACGACCTCATGCTGTCTGATGTCAACATAGATCGTAAGGGAATGAACTTCAGACTGTTCCACCTTGGAAATTGTCCCAGAGACCGCTTAGGTAATAACTTGCTGATCGGTGCAGACGGAGCATTCGTACTACACTGTCCCGTCAAACACGCCCAGGGCAGGTACAGCATGGGTTAGATACAGAGTAAAGCTCCCTCTACACTGCCCCATCAACCACTCCCAGGGCAGGTACAGCACGGGTTAGATACAGAGTAAAGCTACCTCTACACTGTCCCGTCAAACACTCCCAGGGCAGGTACAGCATGGGTGAGATACAGAGTAAAGCTCCCTCTACACTGTCCCATCAAACACTCCCAGGGCAGGTACAGCACGGGTTAGATACAGAGTAAAGCTCCCTCTACACTGTCCCATCAAACACTCCCAGGGCAGGTACAGCACGGGTTAGATACAGAGTAAAGCTCCCTCTACACTGCCCCATCAACCACTCCCAGGGCAGGTACAGCACGGGTTAGATACAGAGTAAAGCTCCCTCTACACTGTCCCGTCAAACACTCCCAGGGCAGGTACAGCATGGGTTAGATACAGAGTAAAACTCCCTCTACACTGTCCCATCAAACACTCCCAGGGCAGGTACAGCATGGGTGAGATACAGAGTAAAGCTTCCTCTACACTGTCCCGTCAAACACTCCCAGGGCAGGTACAGCACGGGTTAGATACAGAGTAAAGCTCCCTCTACACTGTCCCATCAAACACTCCCAGGGCAGGTACAGCACAGGTTAGATACAGAGTAAATCTCCCTCTACACTGTCCCATCAAACACTCCCAGGACAGGTACAGCACGGGGTTAGATGCAGAGTAAAACTCCCTCTACACTGTCCCGTCAAACACTCCCAGGATAGGTACAGCACGGGGTTAGATACAGTACAGAGTAAAACTCCCTCTACACTGTCCCATCATACACTCCCAGGGCAGGTACAGCACGGGTTAGATACAGAGTAAAGCTCCCTCTACACTGCACCATCAAACACTCCCAGGGCAGGTACAGCACGGGTTAGATACAGAGTAAAGCTCCCTCTACACTGCACCATCAAACACTCCCAGGGCAGGTACAGCACGGGTTAGATACAGAGTAAAGCTCCCTCTACACTGTCCCATCATACACTCCCAGGGCAGGTACAGCACGGGTTAGATACAGAGTAAAGCTCCCTCTACACTGTCCCATCAAACACTCCCAGGGCAGGTACAGCACGGGTTAGATACAGAGTAAAGCTCCCTCTACACTGTCCCATCAAACACTCCCAGGACAGGTACAGCACCGGTTAGATACAGAGTAAAGCTCCCTCTACACTGTCCCGTCAAACACTCCCAGGAGAGGTACAGCACCGGTTAGATACAGAGTAAAGCTCCCTCTAAACACGAAAGATCTGCTTACCACATGATGGCAGCTGAATCCCGCGTTGTCACTCAAAGACCTTCCGTCTGTCCGATGAGGGGCCGGGACTGCTTCAGAGCGTGAAGAGCTTGAGTGTCCGGCTGGCGTCTCTGCTGGCTGAAGGAACGTTCTTATAGAGGTCCCTGTCCCGCCTTGGAAAACCCTGGTAACTTTCCACCCGGCTGTTCTCTGGAGCAGTGATCCCAATTGCTCCGCCCTCCACTCCGTCCTTCCCTCCGCCTCCACTGACTCGAAAAGCAAATGCGTCCTATCTCCAAACACCATGAACTTTGTGTGACGACAGAGGTCACCATCGGAACACACACCAGCGGAGCTAACGGTGTGTGGGGGCGGACAGCCAATTTTAAGGTAAAATCTGTGAGGCTATGCAAACCGAACCTTGGCCAGCTGTGGAGAGTATTCCATCACACTCCTTACTTGTGCCTTGTAGATGGTGGAAAGTCTAAGGATAAGGGATAAGCCATTTAGGACAGAGATGAGGAGGAATTTCTTCACCCAGAGAGTGGTGAACCTGTGGAATTCTGTACCACAGAAGGCAGCTGAGGCCAATTCATTAAATATATTCAAAAAGGAGTTGGATATATTTCTTAAGGCTAAAGGGATCAAGGGGTATGGGGAGAAGGCAGGGACAGGGTACTGAATTTGGATGATCAGCCATGATCGCATTGAATGGCGGAGCAGGCTCGAGGGGCCGAATGGCCTACTCCTGCTACTATCTTCTATGTTTCTATAAATTCAAGTTGAAACTCAAAAGGTTAGTATGCAAGTGCAGCAAGTGATTAAGAAGGCCAATGGAATGTTGGCTTTCATTGCTAGGGGGATAGAATATAAAAATAGGGAGGTATTGCTTCAGTTGTACAAGGTATTGGTGAGACCGCACCTGGAATACTGCGTACAGTTTTGGTGTCCATACTTAAGAAAGGACATACTTGCTCTCGAGTCAGTACAAAGAAGGTTCACTCGGTTAATCCCGGGGATGAGGGGATGGACATATGAGCAGAGGTTTGTGGTGTATGTAACCTGTTCCACCTTAAGAGAACTACCTTAAGAGATGTACTACTTTCTCTTGGCTGCTGTATACTGTAATACCGGTGGTGACCACACCGGTATATAAGTGTTGTGTAGGGATCAGCTGGGCAGTTCAGCCCTGACCTCCGAATAGTAAAGACCTGTTAAAAGTTATTCTTGTTGTCTGTGTCCAGTGATTGATCCTAAGCATAACTGAGACACACAGACTCAACAGTGGCGACGAGTCCGATCTTACCCTGCGGCAGTTTTACATCCAAGGCAGCTTCGTCCTCAGAACGGGCGTCAAGAAGAGGCATCTGCCCTCATCATCCTGCTGAGCACCATCGCACGGGAGGCATCGAGGACCCGTGTTAAAAAGAAAAATTCTGACCACGAAGCCCTCCATCAGCGACAGGCAGTGATCATCCCTTCTACCACGGTGGTGGGTAAGCCGATCAGCGACACGAGCAGAAAGTCGGCCGCGTTGGCTGTGGAGTAGGGGAGGGAAAACGGAGGAATAAGGGCGGAGAACTCGACCACGGCCGGTAAAAAGGGCTGGGCTGCAATCGAGGCTGAGAGGCGCAGCGACTGGGACAGCTTAAGGCACGAGAGCTGCGGAGAACTCAAACGCAGCCGGTGTAAAGGACCGGGCTGCAAGCGGGGCTGCGAGGCAAAGCAGCGTCGGGGAATTGAGAACCGCTGGGGAGGCGAGAACGGCAGCAGCACGGCAATCGCCATTGCAGCCAGCGGGGGAAGAAGGCAAACGCGGGAAGCCGCCATTTTAGTAGGCGGGGGAAGAAGACAAGCGCGGGAAGCCGCCATTTTGAGAAAAAGAAAAATTTAAAAACTTGCAAGGATGCCTAAACATGGGAACATTAATACCTTTGATAGCGATATCGAAGATTGGACCACGTATGTAGAACGCATGGAAGTTTATTGTAAAGCAAATAAGGTACCAGATGATGAGAAAACACTAACCTTATTAAGCTCAATGGGTGCGAAGACATACAGGCTATTGAAGCACCTTCTATCACCAAATAAATCGGCGGATCAGACTTTCGCGAACATTGTTACTGTCCTGAAAAATCATTTAAACCCCACGCCGCTGATGATAGCGGAACGATTTAAATTTTACAGAAGAACGCAGCTGAAAGACGAAAGCAACGCTGAATTTTTAATTGAACTGCGTAAGCTATCGAAGTACTGTCAGTTTGGAACAGGACTAGAAGATGCGCTGAGAGATAAATTTGTGTGTGGATTGTTAAAAGAAGGAACACAAAAGCGACTGCTTGAGGAGAATGATCTTACGCTTGATAAAGCTGTCACTATTGCAGCATCGCAAGAAGCCGCAGCGAGAGGCACGGCGGAAATGCAGCTACGGTCACCGGAACTCAGCACCAATCAAATGGTCTTGGGTACAGTAAAATGTTATCGTTGTGGAAAGACAACGCACGATCAGAACCAGTGCTGGTTCAAAAATCAGGAATGCAGAAAATGTGGCAGGCTTGGTCACATAGCTAAAGTATGCCGGTCAGGAAAGAAGACCAGCAACAAAAAGTCACCGCAAGAAAAGTACAGAAAGGTACACAAGGTGACAGAGAACAGTTCGAACGAACAGAAGTCAGATTCAGACTCCAGCAGTGATGAACTGGGTAGTCTAAGAGTACACAAAGTTGGTAAGGAAGCAGACCTCCAAACAATTTGGGTCACACTTCAGATAGCAGGAGTCCAAGTGAAGATGGAATTGGACACTGGATCGGCATTGACGGTCATGAATAAGCAAGATTACAAAAGGTTATTCCCACATATTCCCCGACGGGATACGGAGATTGTATTGAAAACATACACGGGGCAAAGAGTATACCCCATCGGGAAGATAGAGGTAAAGGTGGTCCACAAGGGCAAAGAAAGCCGAGGAATGGACTTATATGTGCTACCTGAGGGAGGTCCACCACTACTGGGACGGGAGTGGATTAGGAAAATAAATATGGACTGGCATTCCTTAAAAGCACTAACGGTAGATTCCGGTAAAAAAGATGTCAAACCTAAACGATTGTCCAGAATATTGGACGATGCTAAAGAGGTGTTCCAACAGGGACTGGGAACACTGAGAGGAATTACGGCAAACATCAAGGTTGAAGAACATGCAAACCCGAAATTTTTCAAAGCCAGACCGGTACCTTATGCGATACGACCTGCTGTGGAAGCTGAGCTGGAAGGGCTAGAACGTTCAGGAGTACTGTCTAAGGTAGACTGGAGTGAGTGGGCTACGCCCATTGTTCCCGTCATGAAGCGTTCATCAAGCAACAAGCCGGGGGAACCAGGGAAGGTTCGCATCTGTGGAGATTTCAAGATCACTGTTAATCCGGTGCTTCACAAGGTGCAGTATCCGCTTCCGTGGATTGAGGATATCTTCGCTTCGTTGTCTGGCGGGAAACACTTCACCAAGATAGACCTGGCGCAGGCGTACTTACAGATGGAAGTTGAGGAAGAGTCACGCCAGTATCTCACGATCAACACGCATAGAGGCTTGTATAATAGACTGGTTTTTGGAGTGGCATCGGCTCCAGCAATTTGGCAGAGGGCCATGGAGCAGGTATTACAGGGAATTCCAGGCACACAATGTTACCTGGACGATATTCTGATTACAGGAGATGATGACGAGGAACACCTTGCAAATTTGGAACTGGTGCTCACCAGATTGAAAGAATATGGACTTCGAGTTAATCGCCAGAAATGTGAGTTCTTTCAGAAGCGGATCTCGTACTGTGGTCATGTCATGACCAGGAGGGGCTTCATAAGTCTCCTTACAAGATCGAAGCTGTTGTGAAGGCACCCGCTCCGGATAATGTATCCCAGTTTAGGTCGTTCCTAGGGTTGATTAACTATTACCATAAGTTTCTGCCAAATTTATCCACGGTGCTGCACCTGCTGAACGCTCTTTTGCAGAAGGGAGTACCATGGAAGTGGAGCGAGGACTGTAAGAGGGCCTTTCGCAAAAGCAAGGCATTGATCACCTCAGAGGAAGTGTTGGCTCACTTCAACCCAACGCTGCCTATTTGTTTGGCTTGTGATGCTTCTCCATATGGTATTGGGGCAGTACTCTCACACAAGTTGCCAAATGGCCTGGAGAGGCCAGTCGCGTTCGCATCCAGATCATTGACCTCCGCGGAGCGCAACTATGCTCAGATAGATAGGGAGGCTCTCAGCCTTGTGTGGGGAGTAAAGAAGTTTAATCATTACCTGCAAGGCCAAAAGTTTACACTTCTGACAGACCACCAGCCGTTGGTATCCATTTTTAACCCTAAGAAGGGTGTTTCGGTGATGACAGCACAGAGACTCCAGAGATGGCCCCTTTCTCTCACTTTCTCTATCTGTCTTTCACCGTCTCTGCGTCTTTCTCTCACTGTCGCCATCTCCCTCTATCTCTTCTTCACTGTCTGTCTCTTTGTTTCTGTGTCTCTCCCTGTCTGTCTGTTTTTCTCCCTGTCTCTTTGTCTGTCTGTCTGTTTTTCTCCCTGTCTCCCTCTCTCTATCTGTCTGTCTCTCTCTCTATCTCTCTCTCTCTTTTTCTCCCTCTCTCTTTGTCTGTCAGTCTGTTTTTCTCCCTGTCTCCCTCTCTCTATCTGTCTGTCTCTCTGTCTCTCTATCTGTCTCTCTCTATCTGTCTCTCTCTCTCTCTATCTGTCTCTCTGTTTTTCTCCCTCTCTCTTTGTCTGTCTGTCTGATTTTCTCCCTGTCTCCCTCTCTCTATCTGTCTGTCTCTCTGTCTCTCTATCTGTCTCTCTCTATCTGTCTCTCTCTCTCTCTATCTGTCCCTCTGTTTTTCTCACTCTCTCTTTGTCTGTCTGTCTGTTTTTCTCCCTGTCTCCCTCTCTCTATCTGTCTGTCTCTCTCTCTATCTGTCTGTCTCTCTCTCTATCTGTCTCTCTGTTTTTCTCCCTCTCTCTTTGTCTGTCTGTCTGTTTTTCTCCCTGTCTCCCTCTCTCTCTCTGTCTGTCTGTCTCTCTTTCTGTCTGTCTGTCTCTCTATCTGTCTCTCTCTCTCTATCTGTCTCTCTCTCTCTATCTGTCTGTCTCTCTCTCTATCTGTCTCTCTCTCTCTATCTGTCTCTCTCTCTATCTGTCTCTCTCTCTCTCTCTCTGTCTCTCTCTCTCTATCTGTCTCTCTCTCTCTATCTGTCTCTCTCTCTCTATCTGTCTCTCTCTCTCTATCTGTCTCTCTCTCTCTATCTGTCTCTCTCTCTATCTGTCTCTCTCTCTCTCTATCTGTCTCTCTCTCTCTATCTGTCTCTCTCTCTCTGCCTGTCTCTCTCTCTCTATCTGTCTCTCTCTCTCTATCTGTCTCTCTCTCTATCTGTCTCTCTCTTTCTCTCTCTGTCTCTCTCTCTCTATCTGTCTGTCTCTCTCTCTCTATCTGTCTCTCTCTCTATCGGAGCCCGGGGGGGTGTTTCATCCGAGGAGCCCGGGGGGGTGTTTCGTCCGACGAGCCCGGGGGTCTGTTTCATCCGAGGAGCCCGGGGGGGGGTTTCGTCCGAGGAGCCTGGGGGGGTGTTTCGTCCGACGAGCCCGGGGGGGGTGTTTCGTCCGAGGAGCCCGGGGGGGTGTTTCGTCCGAGGAGCCCGGGGGGGTGTGTCGTCCGAGGAGCCCGGGGGGGTGTTTCATCCGAGGAGCCCGGGGGGGTGTTTCGTACGAGGTGCCCGGGGGGGAGTTTCGTCCGAGGAGCCCGGGGGGGGGGGCTTCGTCCGAGGAGCCCGGGGAGGTGTTTCGTCCGAGGAGCCCGGGGAGGTGTTTCGTCCGAGGAGCCCGGGGGGGTGTTTCGTCCGAGGAGCCCGGGGGGTGTTTCGTCCGAGCAGCCCGGGGGGGTGTTTCGTTCGAGGAGCCCGGGGGGGGTGTTTCGTCCGAGGAGCCCGGCGGGGGGTGTTTCGTCCGAGGAGCCCGTGGGGGGTGTTTCTTCCGAGGAACCCGGGGGGGGGGGTGTTTCGTCCGATGAGCCCGGAGGGGTGTTTCGTCCGAGGAGCCCGGGGGGGTGTTTCGTCCGAGGAGCCCGGGGAGGTGTTTCGTCCGAGGAGCCCGGGGGGGTGTTTCGTCCGAGGAGCCCGGGGGGGTGTTTCGTCCGAGGAGCCCGGGGGGGGGGTTTCGTCTGAGGAGCCCGGAGGGGTGTTTGGTCCGAGGAGCCCGGGGGGGTGTTTCGTCCGAGGAGCCCGGGGGGGTGTTTCGTCCGAGGAGCCCGGGGGGGTGTTTCGTCGGAGGAGCCCGGGGGGGGGGGTTTCGTCCGAGGAGCCCGGGGGGGTGTTTCGTCCGATGAGCCTTGGGGGGTGTTTCGTCCGAGGAGCCCGGGGGGGTGTTTCGTCCGAGGAGCCCGGGGGGGTGTTTCGTCCGAGGAGCCCGGGGGTGTGTTTCGTCCGAGGAGCCCGGGGGGGTGTTTCGTCCGAGGAGCCCGGGGGGGGGTGTTTCGTCCGAGGAGCCCGTGGGGGGTGTTTCTTCCGAGGAACCCGGAGGGAAATGTTTCGTCCGAGGAGCCCGGGGGGGTGTTTCGTCCGAGGAGCCCGGGGGGGTGTTTCGTCCGAGGATCACGGGGGGGTGTTTCGTCCGACGAGCCCGGGGGGGTGTTTCGTCCGAGGAGCCCGGGGGGGTGTTTCGTCCGAGGAGCCCGGGGGGGTGTTTCGTCCGAGGAGCCCGGGGGGGTGTTTCATCCGAGGAGCCCGGGGGGGTGTTTCGTCTGAGGAGCCCGGGGGGGTGTTTCGTCCGAGGAGCCCGGGGGGGGGGTGTTTCGTCCGAGGAGCCCGGAGGGGTGTTTGGTCCGAGGAGCCCGGGGGGGTGTTTCGTCCGAGGAGCCCGGGGGGGTGTTTCGTCCGAGGAGCCCGGGGGGGTGTTTCGTCCGAGGAGCCCGGGGGGGTGTTTCGTCCGAGGAGCCCGGCGGGGTGTTTCGTCCGAGGAGCCCGGCGGGGGGTGTTTCGTCCGAGGAGCCCGGGGGGGTGTTTCATCCGAGGAGCCCGGGGGGGTGTTTCGTCCGACGAGCCCGGGGGGGGGTGTTTCGTCCGAGGAGCCCGGGGGGGGTGTTTCGTCCGAGGATCACGGGGGGGTGTTTCGTCCGAGGAGCCCGGGGGGGTGTTCATCTGAGGAGCCCGGAGGGGTGTTTGGTCCGAGGAGCCCGGGGGGGTGTTTCGTCCGAGGAGCCCGGGGGGGTGTTTCGTCCGAGGAGCCCGGGGGGGGTGTTTCATCCGAGGAGCCCGGGGGCGGGGGGTTTCGTCCGAGGAGCCCGGGGGGGTGTTTCGTCCAAGGAGCCCGGGGGGGTATTTCGTCCGAGGAGACCGGGGGGGGTGTTTCGTCCGAGGAGACCGGGGGGGTGTTTCGTCCGAGGAGCCCGGGGGGGTGTTTCGTCCGAGGAGCCCGGGGGGGTGTTTCGTCCGACGAGCCCGGGGGGGTGCTTCGTCCGAGGAGCCCGTGGGGTGTTTCGTCCGAGGAGCCCGGGGGGGTGTTTCTTCCGAGGAGCCCGGGGGGGTGTTTCGTCCGAGGAGCCCGGGGGGGTGTTTCGTCTTACGAGCCCGGGGGGGGGGTGTTTCGTCCGAGGAGCCCGGGGGGGGTGTTTCGTCCAAGGATCACGGGGGGGTGTTTCGTCCGACGAGCCCGGGGGGGTGTTTCGTCCGAGGAGCCCGGGGGTGTGTTTCGTCCGAGGAGCCCGGGTGGGTGTTTCGTCCGAGGAGCCCGGGGGGGTGTTTCGTCCGAGGAGCCCGGGATGATGTTTCGTCCGAGGAGCCCGGGGGGGTGTTTCGTCCGAGGAGCCCGGTGGGGGGGTGTTTCGTCTGTGGAGCCCGGAGGGGTGTTTGGTCTGAGGAGCCCATGGGGGTGTTTCCTCCAAGGAGCCTGGGGGAGTGTTTCGTCCGAGGAGCCCGGGGGGGTGTTTCGTCTGAGGAGCCCGGGGGGGTGTTTATTCCGAGGAGCCCGGGGGGGGTGTTTCGTCCGAGGAGCCCGGGGGGGTGTTTCGTCCGAGGGGCCTGGGGGGGTGTTTCGTCCGAGGAGCCCGAGGGGGTGTTTCGTCCGAGGAGTCCGAGAAGACCGGGGGGGAGTTTCGTTCGAGGAGCCCGGGGCGGTGTTTCGTCCGAGGAGCCCGGGGGGGTGTTTCGTCCGAGGAGCCCGGGGGGGTGTTTCGTCCGAGGAGCCCGGGGGGGTGTTTCGTCCGAGGAGCCCGGGGGGGTGTTTCGTCCGACGAGCCCGGGGGGGTGTTTCGTCCGAGGAGCCCGTGGGGTGTTTCGTCCGACTAGCCCGGGGGGGTGTTTCGTCCGAGGAGCCCGGTGGGGGGTGTTTCGTCCGAGGAGCCCGGGGGGGTGTTTCGTCTGAGGAGCCCGGGGGGGTGTTTCGTCCGACGAGCCCGGGGGGGTGTTTCGTCCGAGGAGCCCGGGGGGGTGTTTCGTCCGAGGATCACGGGGGGGTGTTTCGTCCGACGAGCCCGGGGGGGTGTTTCGTCCGGGGAGCCCGGGGGGGTGTTTCGTCCGAGGAGCCCGGGGGGGTGTTTCGTCCGAGGAGCCCGGGGGGGTGTTTCGTTCGAGGAGCCCGGGGGGGTGTTTCGTCCGAGGAGCCCGGGGGGGTGTTTCGTCCGAGGAGCCCGGGCGGGGGGGGTGTTTCGTCTGAGGAGCCCGGAGGGGTGTTTGGTCCGAGGAGCCCGGGGGGATGTTTCGTCCGAGGAGCCCGGGGGGGTGTTTCGTCCGAGGAGCCTGGGGGGGTGTTTCGTCCGAGGAGCCCGGGGGGGTGTTTCGTCCGAGGAGTTGGGGGGGTGTTTCGTCCGAGGAGCCCGGGGGGGTGTTTCGTCCAAGGAGCCCGGGGGGGGTGTTTCGTCCGAGGAGCCCGGGGGGGTGTTTCGTCCGAGGAGCCCGGGGGGGTGTTTGATCCGAGGAGCCCGGGGGGATGTTTCATCCGAGGAGCCCGGGGGGGTGTTTCGTCCGAGGAGCCCGGGGGATTGTTTCGTCCGAGGAGCCTGGGGGGGTGTTTCGTCCGACTCGCCCGGGGGGGTGTTTCGTCCGACGAGCCCGGGGGAGTGTTTCGTCCGGCGAGCCCGGAGGGGTGTTTGGTCCGAGGAGCCCGGGGGGATGTTTCGTCCGAGGAGCCCGGGGGGGTGTTTCGTTCGAGGAGCCCGGGGGGGTGTTTCGTCCGAGGAGCCCGGGGGGATGTTTCGTCCGAAGAGCCTGGGGGGGTGTTTCGTCCGAGGAGCCCGGGGGGGTGTTTCGTCCGAGGAGTTGGGGGGGTGTTTCGTCCGAGGAGCCTGGGGGGGTGTTTCGTCCGAGGAGCCCGGGGGGGTTGTTTCGTCCGAGGAGCCCGGGGGGGTGTTTTGTCCGAGGAGTTGGGGGGGTGTTTCTTCCGAGGAGCCCGGCGCGGGGGTGTTTCGTCCGAGGAGCCCGGGGGGGTGTTTCGTTCGAGGAGTTGGGGGGGTGTTTCGTCCGAGGAGTTGGGGGGGTGTTTCGTCCGAGGAGCCCGGGGGGGGTGTTTCGTCCAAGGAGCCCGGGGGGGGTGTTTCGTCCGAGGAGCCCGGGGGGGTGTTTCGTCCGAGGAGCCCCGGGGCGTGTTTGATCCGAGGAGCCCGGGGGGATGTTTCATCCGAGGAGCCCGGGGGGGTGTTTCGTCCGAGGAGCCCGGGGGATTGTTTCGTCCGAGGAGCCCAGGGGGGTGTTTCGTCCGACTCGCCCGGGGGGGTGTTTCGTCCGACGAGCCCGGGGGAGTGTTTCGTCCGGCGAGCCCGGAGGGGTGTTTGGTCCGAGGAGCCCGGGGGGATGTTTCGTCCGAGGAGCCCGGGGGGGTGTTTCGTTCGAGGAGCCCGGGGGGGTGTTTCGTCCGAGGAGCCCGGGGGGATGTTTCGTCCGAAGAGCCTGGGGGGGTGTTTCGTCCGAGGAGCCCGGGGGGGTGTTTCGTCCGAGGAGTTGGGGGGGTGTTTCGTCCGAGGAGCCTGGGGGGGTGTTTCGTCCGAGGAGCCCGGCGCGGGGGTGTTTCGTCCGAGGTGCCCGGGGGGGGTGTTTCTTCCGAGGAACCCGGGGGGGGTGTTTCGTCCGAGGAGCCCGGGGGGGTGTTTCGTCCGAGGAGCCCGGGGGGGTGTTTCGTCCGACGAGCCCGGGGGGGGGGTGTTTCGTCCGAGGAGCCCGGGGGGAGTGTTTCGTCCGAAGATCACGGGGGGGTGTTTCGCCCGACGAGCCCGGGGGGGGTGTTTCGTCCGAGGAGCCCGGGGGGGTGTTTCGTCCGAGGAGCCCGGGGGGGTGTTTCGTCCGAGGAGCCTGGAGGGGTGTTTCGTCCGAGGAGCCCGGGTGGGTGTTTCGTCCGAGGAGCCCGGTGGGGTGTTTCGTCCGAGGAGCCCGGGGGGGGCTGTTTCGTCTGAGGAGCCCGGAGGGGTGCTTGGTCCGAGGAGCCCGGGGGGGTGTTTCGTCCGAGGAGCCCGGGGGGGTGTTTCGTCCGAGGAGCCCGGGGGGGTGTTTCGTCCGAGGAGCCCGGGGGGTGGGTTTCATCCGAGGAGCCCTGGGGGGTGTTTCGTCCAAGGAGCCCGGTGGGGTGTTTCGTCTGATGAGCCCGGGGGGGGTGTTTCGTCCGAGGAGTCCGAGGAGCCCGGGGGGATGTTTCGTCCGAGGAGCCCGGGGGGGTGTTTCGTCCGAGGAGCCCGGGGGGTGTTTCGTCCGAGGAGCCCGGGGGGATGTTTCGTCCGAAGAGCCTGGGGGGGTGTTTCGTCCGAGGAGCCCGGGGGGGTGTTTCGTCCGAGGAGTTGGGAGGGTGTTTCGTCCGAGGAGCCTGGGGGAGTGTTTCGTCCGAGGAGCCCGGGGGGGTTGTTTCGTCCGAGGAGCCCGGGGGTGTGTTTCGTCCGAGGAGCCCGGGGGGGTGTTTCGTCCGAGGAGCCCGGGGGGGTGTTTCGTCCGAGGAGCCCGGGGTGATGTTTCGTCCGAGGAGCCCGGGGGGGTGTTTCGTCCAAGGAGCCCGGTGGGGGGGTGTTTCGTCTGAGGAGCCCGGAGGGGTGATTGGTCCGAGGCGCCCGGGGGGGTGTTTCGTCCAAGGAGCCCGGGGGAGTGTTTCGTCCGAGGAGCCCGGGGGGGTGTTTCGTCCGAGGTGCCCGGGGGGGTGTTTCGTCCGAGGAGCCCGGGTGGTGTGTTTCGTCCGAGGAGCCCGGGGGGGTGTTTCGTCCGACGGGCCCGGGGGGGTGTTTCGTCCGAGGAGCCCGGGGGGTGTTTCGTCCGAGAAGTCCGAGAAGACCGGGGGGGGTGTTTCGTTCGAGGAGCCCGGGGCGGTGTTTCGTCCGAGGAGCCCGGGGGGGTGTTTCGTCCGAGGAGCCCGGGGGGGTGTTTCGTTCAAGGAGCCCGGCGGGGTGTTTCGTCCGACGAGCCCGGGGGGGTGTTTCATCCGAGGAGCCCGTGGGGTGTTTCGTCCGACTAGCCCGGGGGGGTGTTTCGTCCAAGGAGCCCGGTGGGGGGTGTTTCGTCCGAGGAGCCCGGGGGGGGTGTTTCGTCTGAGGAGCCCGGGAGGGGTGTTTCGTCTGACGAGCCCGGGGGGGTGTTTCGTCCGAGGATCACGGGGGGGTGTTTCGTCCGACGAGCCCGGGGGGGGTGTTTCGTCCGAGGAGCCCGGGGGGGTGTTTCGTCCGAGGAGCCCGCGGGGGTGTTTCTTCCGAGGAGCCCGGGGGGGTGTTTCGTCCGAGGAGCCCGGGGGGGTGTTTCGTCCGAGGATCACGGGGGGGTGTTTCGTCCGACGAGCCCGGGGGGGTGTTTCGTCCGAGGAGCCCGGGGTGGTGTTTCTTCCGAGGAGCCCGGGGGGGTGTTTCGTCCGAGGAGCCCGGGGGTGTGTTTCGTCCGAGGATCACGGGGGGGGTGTTTCGTCCGACGAGCCCGGGGGGGTGTTTCGTCCGAGGAGCCCGGGGGGGTGTTTCGTCCGAGGAGCCCGGGGGGGTGTTTCGTCCGAGGAGCCCGGGGGGGGTTTTTCTTCCGAGGAGCCCGGGGGGGTGTTTCGTCCGAGGAGCCCGTGGGGGTGTTTCGTCCTAGGAGTTGGGGGGGTGTTTTGTCCGAGAAGCCCGGGTGGGTGTTTCGTCCGAGGAGCCCGGGGGGGTTGTTTCGTCCGAGGAGCCCGGGGGGGTGTTTCGTCCGAGGAGCCCGGGGGGGGTGTTTCGTCCGAGGAGCCCGGGGGGGGGTTTCGTCCGAGGAGCCCGGGAGGGGTGTTTCGTCCGAGGAGCCCGGGGGGGTGTTTTGTCCGAGGAGCCCGCGGGGGTGTTTGATCCGAGGAGCCCGGGGGGATGTTTCGTCCGAGGAGCCCGGGGGGGTGTTTCGTCCGAGGAGCCCGGGTGGGGTGTTTCGTCCGCGGAGCCCGGGGGGGTGTTTCGTCCGAGGAGCCCGGGGGGGTGTTTCGTTCGAGGAGCCCGGGGGGGGTGTTTCGTCCGAGGAGCCCGGGGGGGTGTTTCGTCCGAGGAGCCCGGGGGGCTGTTTCGTCCGAGGAGCCCGGCGGGGTGTTTCGTCCGACGAGCCCGGGGGGGGGGTGTTTCGTCCGAGGAGCCCGGGGGGGGGTGTTTCTTCCGAGGAACCCGGGGGGGGGGTGTTTCGTCCGAGGAGCCCGGGGGGGGTGTTTCTTCCGAGGAACCCGGGGGGGGGGTGTTTCGTCCGAGGAGCCCGGGGGGGGTGTTTCGTCCGAGGAGCCCGGGGGGGTGTTTCGTCCGACGAGCCCGGGGGGGGGTGTTTCGTCCGAGGAGCCCGGGGGGGGGGTTTCGTCCGAGGATCACGGGGGGGTGTTTCGTCCGACGAGCCCGGGGGGGTGTTTCGTCCGAGGAGCCCGGGGGGGTGTTTCGTCCGAGGAGCCCGGGGTGGTGTTTCGTCCGAGGAGCCCGGGGGGGGTGTTTCGTCCGAGGAGCCCGGGGGGCTGTTTCGTCCGACGAGCCCGGGGGGGTTGTTTCGTCCGAGGAGCCCGGGGGGGTTGTTTCGTCCGAGGAGCCCGGGGGGGTGTTTCGTCCGAGGAGTTCGGGGGGTGTTTCTTCCGAGGAACCCGGGGGGGGGGGGTGTTTCGTCCGAGGAGCCCGGGGGGGTGTTTCGTCCGAGGAGCCCGGGGGGGTGTTTCGTCCGAGGAGTTGGGGGGGGTGTTTCTTCCGAGGAACCCGGGGGTGGGGTGTTTCGTCCGAGGAGTTGGGGGGGTGTTTCGTCCGAGGAGCCCGGGGGGGTGTTTCGTCCGAGGAGCCCGGGGGGGTGTTTCGTCCGAGGAGCCCGGGGGGGTGTTTCGTCCGAGGAGCCCGGGGGGGTGTTTCGTCCGAGGAGCCCGGGGGGGTGTTTCGTCCGAGGAGCCCGGGGGGGGGGTGTTTCGTCCGAGGAGCCCGGGGGGGTGTTTCGTCCGAGGAGCCCGGGGGGATGTTTCGTCCGAAGAGCCTGGGGGGGTGTTTCGTCCGAGGAGCCCGGGGGGGTGTTTCGTCCGAGGAGCCCGGGGGGGTGTTTCGTCCGACGAGCCCGGGGGGTGTTTCGTCCGAGGAGCCCGTGGGGTGTTTCGTCCGACGAGCCCGGGGGGGTGTTTCGTCCGTGGAGCCCGGGGGGGTGTTTCGTCCGAGGAGCCCGGGGGGGTGTTTCGTCCGAGGAGCCCGGGGGGGTGATTCTTCCGAGGAGCCCGGGGGGGTGTTTCGTCCGAGGAGCCCGGGGGGGTGTTTCGTCCGAGGAGCCCGGGGGGGTGTTTCGTCCGAGGAGCCCGGGGGGGTGTTTCTTCCGAGGAGCCCGGGAGGGTGTTTCGTCCGAGGAGCCCGGGGGGGATGTTTCGTCCGAGGAGTTGGGGGGGTGTTTCGTCCGAGGAGCCTGGGTGGGTGTTTCGTCCGACGAGCCCGGGGGGGTGTTTCGTCCGAGGAGCCCGGTGGGGTGTTTCGTCCGAGGAGCCCGGGGGTGGGTGTTTCGTCTGAGGAGCCCGGAGGGGTGTTTCGTCCGAGGAGCCCGGGGGTGGGTGTTTCGTCCGAGGAGCCCGGGGGGGTGTTTCGTCCGTGGAGCCCGGGGGGGTGTTTCGTCCGAGGAGCCCGGGTGGGTGTTTCGTCCGAGGAGCCCGGGGGGGTGTTTCGTCCGAGGAGCCCGGGGGGTGGGTTTCGTCCGAGGAGCCAGGGGGGGTGTTTCGTCCGAGGAGCCCGGGGGGGTGATTCTTCCGAGGAGCCCGGGGGGGTGTTTCGTCCGAGGAGCCTGGGGGGGTGTTTCGTCCGAGGATCACGGGGGGGTGTTTCGTCCGACGAGCCCGGGGTGGTGTTTCGTCCGAGGAGCCCGGGGGGGTGTTTCGTCCGAGGAGCCCGGGGGGGTGTTTCGTCCGAGGAGCCCGGGGGGGTGTTTCTTCCGAGGAGCCCGGGAGGGTGTTTCGTCCGAGGAGCCCGGGGGGGTGTTTCGTCCGAGGAGTTGGGGGGGTGTTTCGTCCGAGGAGCCCGGGGGGTGGGTTTCGTCCGAGGAGCCCGGGGGGGTGTTTCGTCCAAGGAGCCCGGTGGGGTGTTTCGTCCGAGGAGCCCGGGGGGGTGTTTCGTCCGAGGATGCCGGGGGGGTGTTTCGTCCGAGGAGCCCGGGGGGGTGTTTCGTCCGAGGAGCCCGGGGTGGTGTTTCATCCGAGGTGCCCGGTGTGGTGTTTCGTCCGAGGAGCCCGGGGGGTGGAGGGGTTCGTCCGCGGAGCCCGGGGGGTGTTTTGTCCGAGGAGCCCGGGGGTGGGTGTTTCGTCCGACGAGCCCGGGGGGATGATTCGTCCGACGAGCCCGTGGGGGTGTTTCGTCCGAGGAGCACGGGGGGCTGTTTCGTCCGAGGAGCCTGCGGGGGTGTTTCGTCCGACGAGCCCCGGTGGGTGTTTTGTCCGACGAGCCTGGGGGGGTGTTTCGTCCGAGGAGCCCGGGGGGGTGTTTCGTCCGAGGAACCCGGAGGCGTGTTTCATCCGAGGAGCCCGGGGGGGTGTTTCCTCCGAGGAGCCCGGGGGGTGTTTCGTCCGAGGAGCCCGGGGTGGTGTTTCGTCCGAGGTGCCCTGGGGGGGTGCTTCGTCCGAGGAGCCCGGGGGGGTGTTTCGTCCGAGTAGCCCGGGGGGGTGTTTGGTCCGAGGAGCCCGGGGGGGTGTTTCCTCCGAGGAGCCCGGGGGGTGTTTCGTCCGAGGAGCCCGGGGTGGTGTTTCGTCCGAGGTGCCCTGGGGGGGTGTTTCGTCCGAGGAGCCCGGGGGGGTGTTTCGTCCGAGTAGCCCGGGGGGGTGTTTGGTCCGAGGAGCCCGGGGGGGTGTTTCGTCCGAGGAGCCCGGGGGGATGTTTCGTCCGAAGAGCCCGGAGGGGTGTTTCGTCCGACGAGCCCGGGGAGTGTTTCGTCCGAGGAGGCCGGGGGGGTGTTTCGTCCGAGGAGCCCGGGGGGGCGTTTCGTCTGAGGAGCCTGGGGGGGTGTTTCGTCCGAGGAGCCCGGGGGGGTGTTTCGTACGACGAGCCCAGGGGGGGTGTTTCGTCCGAGGAGCACGGGGGGGTGTTTCGTCCGAGGAGCCCGGGGGGGTGTTTCGTCCGACGAGCCCGGGGGCGTGTTTCGTCCGACGAGCCCAGGGGGGTGTTTCGTCCGACGAGCCCGGATGGGTGTTTCGTCCGACGAGCCCGGGGGGGTGTTTCGTCCGAGGAGCACGGGGGGGTGTTTCGTCCGAGGAGACCGGGGGGGTGTTTCGTCCGACGAGCCGGGGGCGTGTTTCGTCCGACGAACCCGGGGGGCTGTTTCGTCCGAGGAGCCCGGTGGGCTGCTTCGTCCGAGGTGCCCGGGGGGGGGGGTTTCGTCCGACGAGCCCGGGGCGGTGTTTCGACCGAGGAGCCTGGGGGGGTGTTTCGTCCGAGGAACCCGGCGGGGTGTTTCGTCCGAGGGGCCCGGGGGGGAGTTTCCTCCGACGAGCCCGGGGGGGTGTTTCGTCCGAGGAGCCCGGAGGGGTGTTTCGTCCGAGGAGCCCGGGGGGGTGTTTCGTCCGAGGAGCCCGGGGGGGTGTTTCGTCCGAGGAGCCCGGGGGAGAGTTTTGTCCGACGAGCCCGGCGGGGGTGTTTCGTCCGAGGAACCCGGAGGCGTGTTTCATCCGAGGAGCCCGTGGGGGTGTTTCCTCCGAGGAGCCCGGGGGGTGTTTCGTCCGAGGAGCCCGGGGTGGTGTTTCGTCCGAGGTGCCCTGGGGGGGTGTTTCGTCCGATGAGCCCGAGGGGGTGTTTCCTCCGAGTAGCCCGGAGGGGTGTTTGGTCCGAAGGGCCCGGGGGGGTGTTTCGTCCGAGGAGCCCGGGGGGATGTTTCGTCCGAAGAGCCCGGGGGGGTGTTTCTTCCGAGGAGCCCGAGGGGGTGTTTCGTCCGACGAGCCCGGGGGGTTGTTTCGTCCTACGAGCCCGGGGGGGTGTTTCGTCCGAGGAGCCCGGGGGGGTGTTTCGTCCGAGGAGCCCGGGGGGGTGTATCGTCCGATGAGCCCGGGGGAGTGTTTCGTCCGAGGAGCCCGGGGGGGGTGTTTCGTCCGAGGAGCCAGGGGTGCTGTTTCGTCCGAGGAGCCCGGGCAGGTGTTTCATCCGAGGAGCCCGGGGGGGTGTTTCGTCCGAGGAGTCCGAGGAGCCCGGGAGGGTGTTTCGTCCGAGGAGCCCGGGGGGGGGTGTTTTGTCCGAGGAGCCCGGGGGTGTGTTTCGTCCGAGGAGCCCGGGGGGGTGTTTCGTCCGACGAGCCCGGGGGGGGTGTTTCGTCTGACGAGCCCGGATGGGTGTTTCGTCCGACGAACCCGGGGGGCTGTTTCGTCCGAGGAGCACGGGGGGGTGTTTCGTCCGAGGAGCCCGGGGGGGTGTTTCATCCAACGAGCCCGGGGGCGTGTTTCGTCCGACGAGCCCGGTGGGGTGTTTCATCCGAGGAGCCCGGTGGGCTGCTTCGTCCGAGGTGCCCGGGGGGGGTGTTTCGTCCGACGAGCCCGGGGCGGTGTTTCGACCGAGGAGCCCGGTGGGCTGTTTCTTCCGAGGAGCCCGGGGGGCTGTTTCGTCCGACGAGCCCGGGGGGGGTGTATCGTCCGAGGAGCCCGGGGGGATGTTTCGTCCGAGGAGCCCGGGCGGGTGTTTCTTCCGAGGAGCCCGGGGGGGGTTTTGTCCGAGGAGCTCGGGGGGGTGTTTCGTCCGACGAGCCCGGGGGGGTGTTTTGTCCGAGGAGCCCGGGGGGGTGTTTCGTCCGACGAGCCCGGGGGTGTGTTTCGTCCGGCGAGCCCGGGGGGGTGTTTCGTCCGACGAGCCCGGGGGGGTGTTTTGTCCGAGGAGCCCGGGGGGGTGTTTCGTCCGACGAGCCCGGGGGTGTGTTTCGTCCGGCGAGCCCGGTGGGGTTTTTCGTCCGACGAGCCCGGTGGTGTGTTTCGTCCGAGGAGCCCTGCTGAATTTCCCCCCCTGCTGAATTTCCCCCCTGCTGAATTTCCCCCCCTGCTGAATTTCCCCCCCGCTACTCACTTCCCCCCGTTTAATACCCCCGTGATACTCTCTGCTCCCCCGTCTAATACCCCCGTGATACTCTCTTCACTCCCTTGTCTAATACCCCTGTGATACTCTCTTCTCCCCGTCTAATACCCCTGTGACTATAGCTCCGTGACATCCCCCTCGCTTATCTCCTGCGCCCCCCCTGCTGTATTATCCACCCGTGTGGTACTCCTGTACAATAACTCCACCTGTATAATTCACCCCATCTCCCTGTACACTCTGCCCCTGTATCTCTCTCCCTCTTCGAAACTCCTCCCTCTTGGTGAAACTCCACAGCCCCCCCTATATCTCCATCCCTGTATAATCCCCCCGCCCTGCCCGCCCTGTCAATCTCCCTCCCCACCGCTGGTGAAACTCCGCAGCCCCTCCTGTATAAGACCCCCTATATCTCCATCCCTGTATAATCCCCCCGCCCTGCCCGCCCTGTCAATCTCCCTCCCCACCGCTGGTGAAACTCCGCAGCCCTCCTGTATAAGACCCCCATATATCTCCATCCATGTATAATCCTGCCCACCCTGTCAATCTCCCTCCCCACCACTAGTGAAACTCCACAGCCCCCCCTGTACAAGACCCCCCATATATCTCCATCCATGTATAATCCTGCCCGCCCTGTCAATCTCCCTCCCCACCACTGGTGAAACTCCACAGCCCCTCCTGTATAAGACCCCCATATATCTCCATCCATGTATAATCCTGCCCACCCTGTCAATCTCCCTCCCCACCACTGGTGAAACTCCACAGCCCCCCCTGTACAAGACCCCCCATATATCTCCATCCATGTATAATCCTGCCCACCCTGTCAATCTCCCTCCCCACCACTGGTGAAACTCCACAGCCCCTCCTGTATAAGACCCCCCATATATCTCCATCCCTGTATAATCGCCCTGCCCGCCCTGTCAATCTCCCTCCCCACCGCTGGTGAAACTCCACAGCCCCCCCTGTACAAGACCCCCCATATATCTCCATCCATGTATAATCCTGCCCGCCCTGTCAATCTCCCTCCCCACCACTGGTGAAACTCCGCAGCCCCTCCTGTATAAGACCCCCATATATCTCTATCCCTGTATAATCGCCCTGCCCGCCCTGTCAATCTCCCTCCCCACCGCTGGTGAAACTCCACAGCCCCTCCTGTATAAGACCCCCCATATATCTCCATCCCTGTATAATCCTGCCCGCCCTGTCAATCTCCCTCCCCACCGTTGGTGAAACTCCACAGCAGCCCCCCCTGTATAAGACCCCCCATATATCTCCATCCATGTATAATCCTGCCCGCCCTGTCAATCTCCCTCCCCACCACTGGTGAAACTCCACAGCCCCTCCTGTATAAGACCCCCCATATATCTCCATCCCTGTATAATCGCCCTGCCCGCCCTGTCAATCTCCCTCCCCACCGCTGGTGAAACTCCACAGCCCCCCCTGTATAAGACCCCCCATATATCTCCATCCATGTATAATCCCGCCCGCCCTGTCAATCTCCCTCCCCACCGCTGGTGAAACTCCACAGCCCCCCCTGTATAAGAACCCCCATATATCTCCATCCATGTATAATCCCGCCCGCCCTGTCAATCTCCCTCCCCACCACTGGTGAAGCTCCACAGCACCCCCCCTGTATAAGACCCCCCATATATCTCCATCCATGTATAATCCTGCCCGCCCTGTCAATCTCCCTCCCCACCACTGGTGAAACTCCACAGCCCCCCCTGTATAAGACCCCCCATATATCTCCATCCATGTATAATCCTGCCCGCCCTGTCAATCTCCCTCCCCACCGTTGGTGAAACTCCACAGCACCCCCCCTGTATAAGACCCCCCATATATCTCCATCCATGTATAATCCTGCCCGCCCTGTCAATCTCCCTCCCCACCGCTGGTGAAACTCCACAGCAGCCCCCCCTGTATAAGACCCCCCATATATCTCCATCCATGTATAATCCTGCCCGCCCTGTCAATCTCCCTCCCCACCACTGGTGAAACTCCACAGCACCCCCCCTGTATAAGACCCCCCATATATCTCCATCCCTGTATAATCGCCCCACCCTGTCAATCTCCCTCCCCACTGCTGGTGAAACTCCACAGCCCCCCCTGTATAAGACCCCCATATATCTCCATCCCTGTATAATCCTGCCCGCCCTGTCAATCTCCCTCCCCACTGCTGGTGAAACTCCACAGCCCCCCCTGTATAAGACCCCCCATATATCTCCATCCCTGTATAATCCCGCCCACCCTGTCAATCTCCCTCCCCACCGTTGGTGAAACTCCACAGCCCCCCCCTGTATAAGACCCCCATATATCTCCATCCCTGTATAATCCTGCCCGCCCTGTCAATCTCCCTCCCCACTGCTGGTGAAACTCCACAGCCCCCCCTGTATAAGACCCCCCATATATCTCCATCCCTGTATAATCCCGCCCGCCCTGTCAATCTCCCTCCCCACCGTTGGTGAAACTCCACAGCCCCCCCTGTATAAGACCCCCCATATATCTCCATCCATGTATAATCCTGCCCGCCCTGTCAATCTCCCTCCCCACCGTTGGTGAAACTCCACAGCCCCCCCTGTATAAGACCCCCCATATATCTCCATCCATGTATAATCCTGCCCGCCCTGTCAATCTCCCTCCCCACCGTTGGTGAAACTCCACAGCCCCCCCTGTATAAGACCCCCATATATCTCCATCCATGTATAATCCTGCCCGCCCTGTCAATCTCCCTCCCCACCGCTGGTGAAACTCCACAGCAGCACCCCTGTATAAGACCCCCCATATATCTCCATCCATGTATAATCCCGCCCGCCCTGTCAATCTCCCTCCCCACCGCTGGTGAAACTCCACAGCCCCCCCTGTATAAGAACCCCCATATATCTCCATCCATGTATAATCCTGCCCGCCCTGTCAATCTCCCTCCCCACCGCTGGTGAAACTCCACAGCACCCCCCCTGTATAAGACCCCCCATATATCTCCATCCATGTATAATCCCGCCCGCCCTGTCAATCTCCCTCCCCACCGCTGGTGAAACTCCACAGCCCCCCCTGTATAAGACCCCCCATATATCTCCATCCCTGTATAATCCCGCCCGCCCTGTCAATCTCCCTCCCCACCGCTGGTGAAACTCCACAGCACCCCCCCTGTATAAGAACCCCCATATATCTCCATCCATGTATAATCCCGCCCGCCCTGTCAATCTCCCTCCCCACCGCTGGTGAAACTCCACAGCACCCCCCCTGTATAAGACCCCCCATATATCTCCATCCATGTATAATCCCGCCCACCCTGTCAATCTCCCTCCCCACCGCTGGTGAAACTCCACAGCCCCCCCTGTATAAGAACCCCCATATATCTCCATCCATGTATAATCCTGCCCGCCCTGTCAATCTCCCTCCCCACCGCTGGTGAAACTCCACAGCACCCCCCCTGTATAAGAACCCCCATATATCTCCATCCATGTATAATCCCGCCCACCCTGTCAATCTCCCTCCCCACCGTTGGTGAAACTCCACAGCCCCCCCTGTATAAGACCCCCCATATATCTCCATCCATGTATAATCCCGCCCACCCTGTCAATCTCCCTCCCCACCGCTGGTGAAACTCCACAGCACCCCCCCTGTATAAGACCCCCCATATATCTCCATCCATGTATAATCCTGCCCGCCCTGTCAATCTCCCTCCCCACCGTTGGTGAAACTCCACAGCCCCTCCTGTATAAGACCCCCCATATATCTCCATCCCTGTATAATCCTGCCCGCCCTGTCAATCTCCCTCCCCACCGTTGGTGAAACTCCACAGCAGCCCCTGTATAAGACCCCCCATATATCTCCATCCCTGTATAATCCCGCCCGCCCTGTCAATCTCCCTCCCCACCGTTGGTGAAACTCCACAGCACCCCCTGTATAAGACCCCCCATATATCTCCATCCATGTATAATCCTGCCCGCCCTGTCAATCTCCCTCCCCACCGCTGGTGAAACTCCACAGCCCCCCCTGTATAAGACCCCCCATATATCTCCATCCCTGTATAATCCCCCCGCCCGCCCTGTCAATCTCCCTCCCCACCGTTGGTGAAACTCCACAGCCCCTCCTGTATAAGACCCCCCATATATCTCCATCCCTGTATAATCCTGCCCGCCCTGTCAATCTCCCTCCCCACCGCTGGTGAAACTCCACAGCACCCCCCCTGTATAAGACCCCCCATATATCTCCATCCCTGTATAATCCCGCCCGCCCTGTCAATCTCCCTCCCCACCGTTGGTGAAACTCCACAGCACCCCCTGTATAAGACCCCCCATATATCTCCATCCCTGTATAATCCTGCCCGCCCTGTCAATCTCCCTCCCCACCGCTGGTGAAACTCCACAGCACCCCCTGTATAAGACCCCCATATATCTCCATCCCTGTATAATCCCGCCCGCCCTGTCAATCTCCCTCCCCACCGCTGGTGAAACTCCACAGCACCCCCCCTGTATAAGACCCCCCATATATCTCCATCCATGTATAATCCCGCCCACCCTGTCAATCTCCCTCCCCACCGCTGGTGAAACTCTTATTTTGCCCCGTGTGTGACTCACTTACCTGATGTGGCTCCAAATCACAACTCTTTTTAATTTGCTTTAATTCACGTCCAAACAAACACAAACAGTGTAAAACACTCTTCCCGCACCAAGCACAAAATGGCTGCCCCGCACCGAGCACAAAATGGCTGTGGCCGCTCACTCAGTCGGTGGCTGTATAATGAGTGTCTGGAACCTAATTGGAGAGAGATTGAGAAGCCTGGGAATATAGGGGGGTGAGATGGGGGGGCATTAGAGATCAGAGTGGGGGGTGGGGGGCAGACGTGGAGCAAGAGATGGAGACATGCAGAGGCTGACGGGCATTCCCAACCTTCACACACAGGACCATTCCAGCTCCGGATATATTCCTCACTGCAGGAAGGTGTTTCCCCCCCGCCGCCCCCCATCAGTGTACAGGGAAACAAAACCTGAGCTGGGTGCCCCTGACCCCTGAACAGAGAAAAGACACACAAACATTTGGGTGACCTAGGAGGCCATTCAGCCCTTCCAGCCTGTCACAACAATGTTGGATTGAGGCTGAGATCTGCACCTCGACTCCATTTGCCCACAGGAGAGAGGCCGAGACATAGAGAGGGAAATAACACTGGGGTAGGTTTTGAATTGGCGCTATACAACAAACCGGGTGATGGTGAATCAGCCTCCCGTTTCACATCTCTCCCGATTGTAACATTGATGGAAATAAACCTCGGGAGAGATGTGACGCAGGATCCCGGTTTATTATCAGCGGGTTCACACTGTGGCATCGTGTCAACATCTGGCCCAGTGAGAGGGACTGAGGAGCAGGAAGCAGAGAAACAAAGAGAGAAGGACAAAGAGGCAGAACTGAGTGTGAGAGGGAGCGAGATTGGGAATAAGAGAGACAGACAGGGAGCCAAAACCACTGAGAGGAGCGGAGAGCAGAAGGCAGAGAAACGGAGAGATTCAAAATAGAAAGAGACAGGCTGATGGACAAAGAGGGACGGAGAGAGTGGCTGGCAGAGAGAGAGAGAGATGCAGAAATAGAGAGTTGGAGATCGAGAAAGACAGAGAGTGCTGCAGAGAAAGGTGGAGAGAGAGAGAGAGAAAGCTGGAGAGAGAGAGAGAAAGCTGGAGCGAGAGAGAGAAAGCTGGAGAGACAGAAAGCTGGAGAGAGAGAGAAAGCTGGAGAGAGAGAGAGAGAGAAAGCTGGAGAGAGAGAGACAGAAAGCTGGCGAGGGAGAGACAGAGAAAGCTGGTGAGAGAGAGAGAAAAAGCTGGCGAGAGAGAGAGAGAAAGCTGGCGAGAGAGACAGAGAAAGCTGGCGAGAGAGACAGAGAAAGCTGGCGAGAGAGAGACAGAGAAAGCTGGAGAGAGAGACAGAGAAAGCTGGAGAGAGAGAGAGAGAAAGCTGGGGAGAGAGACAGAGAAAGCTGGCGAGAGAGACAGAGAAAGCTGGAGAGAGAGAGAGAGGGAAAGGTGGAGAGAGAGAGAGAAAGGTGGAGAGAGAGAGAGAAAGGTGGAGAGAGAGAGAGAGAAAGGTGGAGAGAGAGAGAAAGGTGGAGAGAGAGAGAGAGAAAGGTGGAGAGAGAGAGAGAGAGAAAGGTGGAGAGAGAGAGAGAGAAAGGTGGAGAGAGAGAGAGAGAGAAAGGTGGAGAGAGAGACAGAGAAAGGTGGAGAGAGAGAGAGAGAAAGCTGGAGAGAGAGAGTGAAAGTTGGAGAGAGAGAGAGAAAGCTGGAGAGAGAGAGACAGAGAAAGCTGGAGAGAGAGAGACAGAGAAAGCTGGCGAGAGAGAGACAGAGAATGCTGGCGAGAGAGAGACAGAGAAAGCTGGCGAGAGAGAGACAGAGAAAGCTGGTGAGAGAGAGACAGAAAGCTGGAGAGAGAGACAGAGAAAGGTGGAGAGAGAGACAGAGAAAGCTGGAGAGAGAGACAGAGAAAGCTGGAGAGAGAGACAGAGAAAGCTGGAGAGAGAGAGAGAGAAAGCTGGAGAGAGAGAGAGAGAAAGCTGGAGAGAGAGACAGAGAAAGCTGGAGAGAGAGAGAGAGAGAGCTGGTGAGAGAGACAGAGAAAGCTGGAGAGAGAGAGACAGAGAAAGCTGGAGAGAGAGAGACAGAGAAAGCTGGAGAGAGAGAGAGACAGAGAAATGGTGTGGCATAAGGGAGAACTGGACAAACACATCTCACCGGTAAAACAGGGGAAATCACACGTATGGCTAAAACTAGATAAAAATATAGGAATAGCAAAAAAAGATGTTTACTTATGTGCGATCTACATACCTCCAATAGATTCGCCATATTTCGAAGAGGAGTTATTTGATACTCTCCACATGGAAATCAGCCATTTCCAGGCCCAAGGAAAGGTGATAATATGTGGGGACCTAAATGCAAGGACCGGTTGTGAACCTGACTTCATAGACCCACAGGGAAACAACCATGTGTTTGGCCAGACCCCTTTAGATGTCACACCAGCCATCGCAAATCGGAACAACCTTGATCGTGAAATAAATAAAAGCGGTAGGGAGGTAGTGCAACTCTGCCGAGCCTTAGGCCTGTACATAGTTAATGGTAGGTTCAGAGGGGACTCCCTAGGGAGACTCACATACTCCTCAACTCTTGGGTCTAGTGTGGTGGACTATACAATCACTGACCTGGACCCCTGCGATATCAACGCATTCACTGTCAGGCAGCAATCCCCCCTCTCAGACCATAACCAAATAAATGTGTACCTTAAACTTTCTGCCCAAACTACAGACACAAAAAAGGAACACAGTAAGCTACATAAAATAAACCAGACATACAGATGGGCCCCAGACAGTGGAGATAAATTCATCACACCACTAAATTCACCTGATCTCACAAGTAAAATTTCAAAATTTAAAGAAAATCTATATGAGATCACCAGAGATGGTGTAAACACGGCCATAGAGGATATAAACATGATCTTCCATGAGGCAGCTGTAAAAGCCGACCTCGTGAAACAGAAGAGGAAGCATCAAAAAAGACAAAATAAAAATATGAAATGGTTTGACCACGAATGCAAAAATGCCAGAAAAGACCTGAGAAAAATATCAAACCAAAAGCATCGGCAACCAAACAATCCGGACCTACGTACTAGATACAATGAAACCCTCAAAAGATATAAACACACCATTAGGAACAAAACACAAAACTATACCCACAAAATACTCGAAGAAATTGAAAACTCCACCAATCCAAAACAATTCTGGGAAATGTGGAATAACCTGAGTACAACACAATTGCAAGCATTACCAATCCAAGATGGCGACATCTGGAGAACACATTTTGAAAACCTCTACAAAGACATCCCAAAAAACAAAACAAACCCAAGTCAACATCAGGTCACAGAAAAACTCCACACATTAGAAGCAACAATTAAAGACAACCAAAACCCTCTAGACTCCCCAATCACATGGAAAGAACTGGCCACAAAAACAAAATCTCTCCACCTAAAGAAAGCCTGTGGCCCAGACAACATCAAAAATGAAATGCTAAAGTTCAGTAATATGGAGATGCAGGGTGCGATACTCAAACTATTCAACATCATATTACGCTCAGGCTGTTTTCCCGATATCTGGTGCCAAGGACTAATCTCCCCCATATATAAAAGTGGAAACAAATCAGACCCAAATAACTACCGCGGCATCTGTGTCAACAGTTGTCTAGGGAAGTTATTCTGCAGTATTCTAAATAGTAGATTACTTGATTTTCTTAACAAACATAATATCCTCAGAAAAAACCAAATAGGCTTTCTTCCAAAACACCGCACCGCCGACCATATCTATACCCTTCACACCCTCATCGAAAAACATAAACAGCAAACAAAAAATGGGAAAATATTCGCCTGTTTCATCGACTTCAAGAAAGCCTTTGACTCTATATGGCACGAAGGGCTCTATTATAAACTTCTTCAGTGTGGAATAGGGGGCAAAGTCTATGACCTTATTAAATCAATGTATCTGAAAAACAAATGCGGGGTCAAAATTGGAGACAAACGCACCGATTTCTTCACCCAGAGAAGAGGCGTCCGGCAGGGCTGCAATTTGAGCCCGACCCTGTTCAACATATACATAAATGAATTAGCAGACATGCTGGAGCAAAGCGAGTCACCAGGTCTCCGTCTCCTAGATGGAGAAGTGAAGTCCCTGTTCTATGCAGACGACCTGGTTCTGCTGTCTCCCACAGAACAGGGATTACAGCAACAACTAGACCTACTCGACAAATACTGCCAAAATTGGGCTCTAACAGTAAATCTGAAGAAAACCAACATCATGATTTTTCAGAAAAGACCCAGATGTCAGGAAAACAAATACCAGTTTACCCTCAGTGATACCACTATAGGACACACTATGAGCTACACCTACCTTGGTCTAACTATTACAGCATCAGGGAGCTTCAGCATAGCAGTGAATGCACTAAAAGAAAAAGCCCGAAGAGCCCTATATGCAATAAAAAGAAAATTCTACAACATCCAAATCCCAATCAAAATCTGGCTCAAAATTTTTGACAGCATAATCCTGCCCATTGCACTGTACGGTAGTGAAGTATGGGGCCCGCTAAATCACCAAAGCTACACTAAATGGGAAAAACACACAATAGAAGCCCTACATGCAGAATTCTGCCGAAGCATCCTTCGCACCCAAAGAAAAACGCCAACAAATGCATGCAGAGCCGAACTAGGCAGATACCCACTGATAATAAACATCCAAAAACGAGCACTAAACTTCCTAAATCACCTCAAATCTAGCTCCCCAGATACCCTTCATTTCAAAGCCTTTCAGACCCAAGAGCTAAACCCAGAAAAGAGTCCCCTGAGTCAGCTGCTACTGAAACTAAGTACTCAGCCGGACCCTGACCAGCCCCAGACCAACACAGCCGTCCAAACACCAATCCGAGTGAACCAAATCATTAAAAAATGCAAAGAAACCTACCTGGAACATTGGAACAAAATAACCGAAAGCCAAAGCAGATTAGAATGTTACCGGGCCCTAAAAAGAGAATATAAACTGGCAGACTACCTCACGACCATCAGAGACACAAAACAGAGACAGACCCTCACCAGGTACAGACTAAGCGACCACCAACTGGAAATTGAAAAAGGCAGATACAAGAAATCCTGGCAGCCTAGAGAGAATAGAATATGCGATCAATGTCTGGCTGGTGAGGTTGAAACAGAAATGCATTTCCTCCTAAAATGCGAAAAATTCAACACATCAAGAAACATATTATTCAACAAGCTAAGCCAAACAACCCCAGATTTCAAGGAATTGGATGATCTGTCAAAATTGAGATTAGTCCTAGGAGAAGGAGACAGACCATACCTTGGGGCTAAATATGTAACAACATGTCACAACCTGAGGACTGTTTAAAAGTAAGACTGTTTAAAATTAATATTGAACGTACCAAATGAAGTAGAAAGACTGTTTAAAATTAATATTGTTTAAAAGTAATATTGTATACACCCAACAAATGTCAAATCGATTGACACCTACAGAATGTTGGAAAACTGTACCTTTTTGCTATGTAAGCTTTGGCAATATGGTTCTCTGTAAACTTTCATGCCAATAAAGCATTTGAACTGAACTGAACTGAACTGAAAGCTGGAGAGAGAGAGACAGAGAAAGTTGGAGAGAGAGAGACAGAGAAAGCTGGAGAGAGAGAGACCATGTGTTTGGCCAGACCCCTTTAGATGTCACACCAGCCATCGCAAATCGGAACAACCTTGATCGTGAAATAAATAAAAGCGGTAGGGAGGTAGTGCAACTCTGCCGAGCCTTAGGCCTGTACATAGTTAATGGTAGGTTCAGAGGGGACTCCCTAGGGAGACTCACATACTCCTCAACTCTTGGGTCTAGTGTGGTGGACTATACAATCACTGACCTGGACCCCTGCGATATCAACGCATTCACTGTCAGGCAGCAATCCCCCCTCTCAGACCATAACCAAATAAATGTGTACCTTAAACTTTCTGCCCAAACTACAGACACAAAAAAGGAACACAGTAAGCTACATAAAATAAACCAGACATACAGATGGGCCCCAGACAGTGGAGATAAATTCATCACAGCACTAAATTCACCTGATCTCACAAGTAAAATTTCAAAATTTAAAGAAAATCTATATGAGATCACCAGAGATGGTGTAAACACGGCCATAGAGGATATAAATATGATCTTCCATGAGGCAACTGTAAAAGCCGACCTCGTGAAACAGAAGAGGAAGCATCACAAAAGACAAAATAAAAATATGAAATGGTTTGACCACGAATGCAAAAATGCCAGAAAAGACCTGAGAAAAATATCAAACCAAAAGCATCGGCAACCAAACAATCCGGACCTACGTACTAGATACAATGAAACCCTCAAAAGATATAAACACACCATTAGGAACAAAACACAAAACTATACCCACAAAATACTCGAAGAAATTGAAAACTCCACCAATCCAAAACAATTCTGGGAAATGTGGAATAACCTGAGTACAACACAATTGCAAGTATTACCAATCCAAGATGGCGACATCTGGAGAACACATTTTGAAAACCTCTACAAAGACATCCCAAAAAACAAAACAAACCCAAGCCAACATCAGGTCACAGAAAAACTCCACACATTAGAAGCAACAATTAAAGACAACCAAAACCCTCTAGACTCCCCAATCACATGGAAAGAACTGGCCACAAAAACAAAATCTCTCCACCTAAAGAAAGCCTGTGGCCCAGACAACATCAAAAATGAAATGCTAAAGTTCAGCAATATGGAGATGCAGGGTGCGATACACAAACTATTCAACATCATATTACGCTCAGGCTGTTTTCCCGATATCTGGTGCCAAGGACTAATCTCCCCCATATATAAAAGTGGAAACAAATCAGACCCAAATAACTACCGCGGCATCTGTGTCAACAGTTGTCTAGGGAAGTTATTCTGCAGTATTCTAAATAGTAGATTACTTGATTTTCTTAACAAACATAATATCCTCAGAAAAAACCAAATAGGCTTTCTTCCAAAACACCGCACCGCCGACCATATCTATACCCTTCACACCCTCATTGAAAAACATAAACACCAAACAAAAAATGGGAAAATATTCGCCTGTTTCATCGACTTCAAGAAAGCCTTTGACTCTATATGGCACGAAGGGCTCTATTATAAACTTCTTCAGTGTGGAATAGGGGGCAAAGTCTATGACCTTATTAAATCAATGTATCTGAAAAACAAATGCGGGGTCAAAATTGGAGACAAACGCACCGATTTCTTCACCCAGAGAAGAGGCGTCTGGCAGGGCTGCAATTTGAGCCCGACCCTGTTCAACATATACATAAATGAATTAGCAGACATGCTGGAGCAAAGCGAGTCACCAGGTCTCCGTCTCCTGGATGGAGAAGTGAAGTCCCTGTTCTATGCGGACGACCTGGTTCTGCTGTCTCCCACAGAACAGGGATTACAGCAACAACTAGACCTACTCGACAAATACTGCCAAAATTGGGCTCTAACAGTAAATCTAAAGAAAACCAACATCATGATTTTTCAGAAAAGACCCAGATGTCAGGAAAACAAATACCAGTTTACCCTCAGTGATACCACTATAGGACACACTATGAGCTACACCTACCTTGGTCTAACTATTACAGCATCAGGGAGCTTCAGCATAGCAGTGAATGCACTAAAAGAAAAAGCCCGAAGAGCCCTATATGCAATAAAAAGAAAATTCTACAACATCCAAATCCCAATCAAAATCTGGCTCAAAATTTTTGACAGCATAATCCTGCCCATTGCACTGTACGGTAGTGAAGTATGGGGCCCGCTAAATCACCAAAGCTACACTAAATGGGAAAAACACACAATAGAAGCCCTACATGCAGAATTCTGCCGAAGCATCCTTCGCACCCAAAGAAAAACGCCAACAAATGCATGCAGAGCCGAACTAGGCAGATACCCACTGATAATAAATATCCAAAAACGAGCACTAAACTTCCTAAATCACCTCAAATCTAGCTCCCCAGACACCCTTCATTTCAAAGCCTTTCAGACCCAAGAGCTAAACCCAGAAAAGAGTCCCCTGAGTCAGCTGCTACTGAAACTAAGTACTCAGCCGGACCCTGACCAGCCCCAGACCAACACAGCCGTCCAAACACCAATCCGAGTGAACCAAATCATTAAAAAATGCAAAGAAACCTACCTGGAACATTGGAACAAAATAACCGAAAGCCAAAGCAGATTAGAATGTTACCGGGCCCTAAAAAGAGAATATAAACTGGCAGACTACCTCACGACCATCAGAGACACAAAACAGAGACAGACCCTCACCAGGTACAGACTAAGCGACCACCAACTGGAAATTGAAAAAGGCAGATACAAGAAATCCTGGCAGCCTAGAGAGAATAGAATATGTGATCAATGTCTGGCTGGCGAGGTTGAAACAGAAATGCATTTCCTCCTAAAATGCGAAAAATTCAACACATCAAGAAACATATTATTCAACAAGCTAAGCCAAACAACCCCAGATTTCAAGGAATTGGATGATCTGTCAAAATTGAGATTAGTCCTAGGAGAAGGAGACAGACCATACCTTGGGGCTAAATATGTAACAACATGTCACAACCTGAGGACTGTTTAAAAGTAAGACTGTTTAAAATTAATATTGAACATACCAAATGAAGTAGAAAGACTGTTTAAAATTAATATTGTTTAAAAGTAATATTGTATATACCCAACAAATGTCAAATCGATTGACACTTACAGAATGTTGGAAAACTGTACCTTTTTGCTATGTAAGCTTTGGCAATATGGTTCTCTGTAAACTTTCATGCCAATAAAGCATTTGAACTGAACTGAACTGAACTGAGAGAGAAAGCTGGCGAGAGAGAGACAGAGAAAGCTGGAGCGAGAGAGACAGAGAAAGCTGGCGAGAGAGAGACAGAGAAAGCTGGAGAGAGAGAGACAGAGAAAGCTGGCGAGAGAGAGACAGAGAAAGCGTGAGAGAGAGACAGAGAAAGCTGGAGAGAGACAGAGAAAGCTGGCGAGAGAGAGCAGACATGCTGGAGCAAAGCGAGTCACCAGGTCTCCGTCTCCTTGATGGAGAAGTGAAATCCCTGTTCTATGCGGACGACCTGGTTCTGCTGTCTCCCACAGAACAGGGATTACAGCAACAACTAGACCTACTCGACAAATACTGCCAAAATTGGGCTCTAACAGTAAATCTAAAGAAAACCAACATCATGATTTTTCAAAAAAGGCCCAGATGTCAGGAAAACAAATACAAGTTTACCCTCAGTGATACCACTATAGGACACACTATGAGCTACACCTACCTTGGTCTAACTATTACAGCATCAGGGAGCTTCAGCATAGCAGTGAATGCACTAAAAGAAAAAGCCCGAAGAGCCCTATATGCAATAAAAAGAAAATTCTACAACATCCAAATCCCAATCAAAATCTGGCTCAAAATATTTGACAGCATAATCCTGCCCATTGCACTGTACGGTCGTGAAGTATGGGGCCCGCTAAATCACCAAAGCTACACTAAATGGGAAAAACACACAATAGAAGCCCTACATGCAGAATTCTGCGGAAGCATCCTTCGCACCCAAAGAAAAACGCCAACAAATGCATGCAGAGCCGAACTAGGCAGATACCCACTGATAATAAACATCCAAAAACGAGCACTAAACTTCCTAAATCACCTCAAATCTAGCTCCCCAGACACCCTTCATTTCAAAGCCTTTCAGACCCAAGAGCTAAACCCAGAAAAGAGTCCCCTGAGTCAGCTGCTACTGAAACTAAGTACTCAGCCGGACCCTGACCAGCCCCAGACCAACACAGCCGTCCAAACACCAATCCGAGTGAACCAAATCATTAAAAAATGCAAAGAAACCTACCTGGAACATTGGAACAAAATAACCGAAAGCCAAAGCAGATTAGAATGTTACCGGGCCCTAAAAAGAGAATATAAACTGGCAGACTACCTCACGACCATCAGAGACACAAAACAGAGACAGACCCTCACCAGGTACAGACTAAGCGACCACCAACTGGAAATTGAAAAAGGCAGATACAAGAAATCCTGGCAGCCTAGAGAGAATAGAATATGCGATCAATGTCTGGCCGGCGAGGTTGAAACAGAAATGCATTTCCTCCTAAAATGCGAAAAATTCAACACATCAAGAAACATATTATTCAACAAGCTAAGCCAAACAACCTCAGATTTCAAGGAATTGGATGACCTGTCAAAATTGAGATTAGTCCTGGGAGAAGGAGACAGACCATACCTTGGGGCCAAATATGTAACAACATGTCACAACCTGAGGACTGTTTAAAAGTAAGACTGTTTAAAATTAATATTGAACGTACCAAATGAAGTAGAAAGACTGTTTAAAATTAATATTGTTTAAAAGTAATATTGTATGTACCCAACAAATGTCAAATCGATTGACACCTACAGAATGTTGGAAAACTGTACCTTTTTGCTATGTAAGCTTTGGCAATATGGTTCTCTGTAAACTTTCATGCCAATAAAGCATTTGAATTGGAATTGGAATTGAATTGGAATTGGAATTGGAATTGGACAGAGAAAGCTTTGGCAATATGGTTCTCTGTAAACTTTCATGCCAATAAAGCATTTGAACTGAACTGAACTGAACTGAAAGCTGGCGAGAGAGAGACAGTAAGCTGGAGAGAGAGACAGAGAAAGCTGGAGAGAGAGAGACAGAGAAAGCTGGCGAGAGAGAGACAGAGAAAACTGGCGAGAGAGAGACAGAGAAAGATGGCGAGAGAGAGAGAGAAAGGTGGAGAGAGAGAGAGAGAAAGCTGGAGAGAGAGAGTGAAAGCTGGAGAGAGAGAGAGAAAGCTGGAGAGAGAGAGACAGAGAAAGCTGGCGAGAGAGAGACAGAGAATGCTGGAGAGAGAGAGACAGAGAAAGCTGGCGAGAGAGAGACAGAGAAAGCTGGCGAGAGAGAGACAGAGAAAGCTGGCGAGAGAGAGACAGAGAAAGGTGGAGAGAGAGAGACAGAGAAAGGTGGAGAGAGAGACAGAGAAAGGTGGAGAGAGAGAGAGAGAAAGCTGGAGAGAGAGACAGAGAAAGGTGGAGAAAGAGAGACAGAGAAAGCTGGAGAGAGAGAGAGAGAAAGCTGGAGAGACAGACAGAGAAAGGTGGAGAGAGAGACAGAGAAAGCTGGAGAGAGAGAGAGAGAAAGCTGGAGAGAGAGACAGAGAAAGGTGGAGAAAGAGAGACAGAGAAAGGTGGAGAGAGAGACAGAGAAAGGTGGAGAGAGAGAGAGAGAAAGCTGGAGAGAGAGACAGAGAAAGGTGGAGAAAGAGAGACAGAGAAAGCTGGAGAGAGAGAGACAGAAAGCTGGAGAGAGAGACAGAGAAAGGTGGAGAAAGAGAGACAGAGAAAGCTGGAGAGAGAGAGACAGAGAAAGCTGGAGAGAGAGACAGAGAAAGCTGGAGAGAGAGAGAGAGAAAGCTGGAGGGAGAGACAGAGAAAGCTGGAGAGAGAGAGAGAGAGAGCTGGTGAGAGAGACAGAGAAAGCTGGCGAGAGAGAGGCAGAGAAAGGTGGAGAGAGAGAGACAGAGAAAGGTGGAGAGAGAGAGACAGAGAAAGCTGGAGAGAGAGAGACAGAGAAAGCTGGAGAGAGAGAGAGACAGAAAGCTGGAGAGAGAGAGAGAAAGCAAGAGAGACAGAAATCTGGAGAGAGAGAGAGAGAAAGCTGGAGAGGCTATATCAAAGATGAACCCCTGAAAAACTCCCAATTTTGGACCTAAAAGTGGGCTAAGGTGGAACACGACACAAAAAAGAGAAAAAAAAAAAGTTATCTATCTGAGACAAAAAACAAACGACTACAATGAGCAGGGAAATGATATATCCTGAGCAATGCACAAAAAATAAAGCAAAGGAAAAATACAAGTACACAACACTAAAAAATAACCCAGAGATCCTCTACGTTGACTATACCACACACAAAGGGACTAAGCTGAAGAACAACCTCATATTCTACACCGAATACGTCACCTCCTGGAAGGAGACTTTACAAAAACACTACGCATACGTCTCCAGTGAAGGTATTGGCAGTGGAGGCAGACTGAAAATATGTAAAGATGGAAACCTAGATAAAGATGACCCCCTGCTAACCATAAGCTACTACAACAAAAATAGAAAGATCATGATACAGGGGAATGTGGAAAATCTGGACTCCTTCGAAAAGGAATTCCCCCAGTTGAAAACTAAGGCAGACACAAAGAGGACCAATGGACAGGAAGCAAAAGAGAGTTGAACAGAGGATGATGAGAGCCAAGTGGAGGAAGAAGAAGAGAGACCAGCAGAGGAAAACACCTCCCTGTCCATCTCCACCCCCCCCACACCTCTCAACGAAAACAAAATGATGAAAGAGAATCTGGCCAAACTAGAACTTGATTTCAACGAATACAGAGAAACACTGGCCAAGAATTTGAAGGAGGAATTCAAACAGCTAAAAACGGAACACGAGTCCACCATCCACAAACTGAGAAAGACCATAGAGGAGCAAAGAAATGAGATCAAAGAACTCCGTACTCAACAAAACAAAACGAAGGAGACCGTAGAAAGGCTCAGCAGGCAACACAAACCTCTTAAGGTCCAAAAACCTGAGGACACAAAAACACACACAAGGACACAGAACCCGCCGGATGCCACCCCACATGAAGACACACCGAAAGCCACAAACCCCGCTCCAACCAGCCCTCAGTCGAGTCATGCCCAGACTACTGCTACCCAGTCCTCACACACAGGAACACAAAAACCGACAGATACCCCCCCAAACGATGACACACCGAAAGCCCCAAGCCCCGCTCCTGCCACACAACATATCCCAGAAACCCAGCCAACAACCAGCCACCAGGCGAGTCCTACCCAGACTACTGTTACCCAGTCTGAAAAACCAGCCCCTCAGGCGGTCCTGCTGACCGACTCCAACGGAAAGTTTCTGGACCCCCAGAGGCTGTTCCCAGACCATCAAGTCCTGAAAAAATGGTGCAGCAACACAGACCAAGCAATGAAGATCCTGAACAAAGAATCCCTTGGAAGCCCCAAATGGATTGTGATCCACACAGGCACGAACGACCTACGCACCCTACAGGAAGGCACTGCTAGGGCGGTGAGCAGGATGGCGGAAAAGGCCAGCAGGGAATTCCCCGAGGCGCGGATCGTGATCTCCACACTACTGCCCAGAAAGGACACCCCAGCCTATATAATCCACAACACCAACAGGGAGATCGACACGAGATGTTCTGTCCTCCCCAACGTCTCCCTGGCCCATCATCCAAACATCAACACAAGGGACCTCTATGACGAAATACATCGACTCAAACAGCGGATGTGGGTCTTCGCAAGAAACCTCATAAACACTGCCAAAAGACGCAGCCCTCCCACCCCCTCTACCATTGGGAGCCCAAACAGGACCACCAATGTCCCCCACCCCCCTTTACAAAACCAACAACAGAACCGTGCTTTTATACCTGACCCAAGACCCCCCTCTAGACCACAGACTGTAGACCAAGAACTGAGAAAGATCATGACGATGCTGAACAGCCTGATAGAAAGCCGGAGAAATTATTAATATTGTTATTTATCATTATCATTATTGTTATCTTATCAGTATTATTACTATTATTAGATAGATATATGTGCATGCCTCATGAAATTTATACTAAATCATCATTTAGCATTATAGAAAATAGTGTTTCCACACTCATCCCACAAAATAGGTCCATTTAATTTCGTTTTATTGAACTATATAAATGCGTTCTTTCCACATAAGCTGCTGGAATATCCAGGGCCTCCGCTCCTCAACTTTTGGGATGAAGAGTACAGACCCTGAATTCCTAAAAGCTATCAAAGACATTGATATAATTGTGTTAACAGAAACATGGTGCCAAAAGGACGTGCCGACCCACTGTCCTCCAATGTACCATGAAATCATTGTGCCCTCAGTAAAGAACACTAAAACACGCAAGGGCAGAACCTCCGGGGGAATATTGGTGTGGTATAAGGGAGAACTGGACAAACACATCTCACCGGTAAAACAGGGAAAATCACACGTATGGCTAAAACTAGATAAAAACATAGGAATAGCAAAAAAAGATGTTTACTTATGTGCGATCTACATACCTCCAATAGAATCGCCATATTTGGAAGAGGAGTTATTTGATACTCTCCACATGGAAATCAGCCATTTCCAGGCCCAAGGAAAGGTGATAATATGTGGGGACCTAAATGCAAGGACCGGTTGTGAACCTGACTTCATAGACCCACAGGGAAACAACCATGTGTTTGGCCAGACCCCTTTAGATGTCACACCAGCCATCGCAAATCGGAACAACCTTGATCGTGAAATAAATAAAAGCGGTAGGGAGGTAGTGCAACTCTGCCGAGCCTTAGGCCTGTACATAGTTAACGGTAGGTTCAGAGGGGACTCCCTAGGGAGACTCACATACTCCTCAACTCTTGGGTCTAGTGTGGTGGACTATACAATCACTGACCTGGACCCCTGCGATATCAACTCATTCACTGTCAGGCAGCAATCCCCCCTCTCAGACCATAACCAAATAAATATGTACCTTAAACTTTCTGCCCAAACTACAGACACAAAAAAGGAACCCAGTAAGCTCCATAAAATAAACCAGACATACAGATGGGCCCCAGACAGTGGAGAAAAATTCATCACAGCACTAAAGTCACCTGATCTCACAAGTAAAATATCAAAATTTAAAGAAAACCCATACGAGATCACCAGAGATGGTGTAAACATGGCCATAGAGGATATAAATATGATCTTCCATGAGGCAGCTGTAAAAGCCGACCTTGTGAAACAGAAGAGGAAGCGTCACAAAAGACAAAATAAAAATAAGAAATGGTTTGACCACGAATGCAAAAATGCCAGAAAAGACCTGAGAAAAATATCAAACCAAACGCATCGCCAACCAAACAATCCGGACCTACGTACTAGATACAATGAAACCCTCAAAAGATATAAACACACCATTAGGAACAAAACACAAAACTATACCCACAAAATACTCGAAGAAATTGAAAACTCCACCAATCCAAAACAATTCTGGGAAATGTGGAATAACCTGAGTACAACACAATTGCAAGCATTACCAATCCAAGATGGCGACATCTGGAGAACACATTTTGAAAACCTCTACAAAGACATCCCAATAAACGAAACAAACCCAAGTCAACATCAGGTCACAGAAAAACTCCACACATTAGAAGCAACAATTAAAGACAACCAAAACCCTCTAGACTCCCCAATCACATGGAAAGAACTGGCCACAAAAACAAAATCTCTCCACCTAAAGAAAGCCTGTGGCCCAGACAACATCAAAAATGAAATGCTCAAGTTCAGCAATATGGAGATGCAGGGTGCGATACTCAAACTATTCAACATCATATTACGCTCAGGCTGTTTTCCCGATATCTGGTGCCAAGGACTAATCTCCCCCATATATAAAAGTGGAAACAAATTAGACCCAAATAACTACCGCGGCATCTGTGTCAACAGTTCTCTAGGGAAGTTATTCTGCAGTATTCTAAACAGTAGATTACTTGATTTTCTTAACAAACATAATATCCTCAGAAAAAACCAAATAGGCTTTTTTCCAAAACACTGCACAGCCGACCATATCTATACCCTTCACACCCTCATTGGAAAACATATACACCAAACAAAAAATGGGAAAATATTCACCTGTTTCATCGACTTCAAGAAAGCCTTTGACTCTATATGGCACGAAGGGCTCTATTATAAACTTCTTCAGTGTGGAATAGGGGGCAAAGTCTATGACCTTATTAAATCAATGTATCTGAAAAACAAAGGCGGGGTCAAAATTGGAGACAAACGCACCGATTTCTTCACCCAGAGAAGAGGCGTCCGGCAGGGCTGCAATTTGAGCCCGACCCTGTTCAACATATACATAAATGAATCAGCAGACATGCTGGAGCAAAGCGAGTCACCAGGTCTCCGTCTCCTGGATGGAGAAGTGAAATCCCTGTTCTATGCGGACGACCTGGTTCTGCTGTCTCCCACAGAACAGGGATTACAGCAACAACTAGACCTACTCGACAAATACTGCCAAAATTGGGCTCTAACAGTAAATCTAAAGAAAACCAACATCATGATTTTTCAAAAAAGGCCCAGATGTCAGGAAAACAAATACCAGTTTACCCTCAGTGATACCACTATAGGACACACTATGAGCTACACCTACCTTGGTCTAACTATTACAGCATCAGGGAGCTTCAGCATAGCAGTGAATGCACTAAAAGAAAAAGCCCGAAGAGCCCTATATGCAATAAAAAGAAAATTCTACAACATCCAAATCCCAATCAAAATCTGGCTCAAAATATTTGACAGCATAATCCTGCCCATTGCACTGTACGGTAGTGAAGTATGGGGCCCGCTAAATCACCAAAGCTACACTAAATGGGAAAAACACACAATAGAAGCCCTACATGCAGAATTCTGCCGAAGCATCCTTCGCACCCAAAGAAAAACGCCAACAAATGCATGCAGAGCCGAACTAGGCAGATACCCACTGATAATAAACATCCAAAAACGAGCACTAAACTTCCTAAATCACCTCAAATCTAGCTCCCCAGACACCCTTCATTTCAAAGCCTTTCAGACCCAAGAGCTAAACCCAGAAAAGAGTCCCTTGAGTCAGCTGCTACTGAAACTAAATACTCAGCCGGACCCTGACCAGCCCCAGACCAACACAGCCGTCCAAACACCAATCCGAGTGAACCAAATCATTAAAAAATGCAAAGAAACCTACCTGGAACATTGGAACAAAATAACCGAAAGCCGAAGCAGATTAGAATGTTACCGGGCCCTAAAAAGAGAATATAAACTGGCAGACTACCTCACGACCATCAGAGACACAAAACAGAGACAGACCCTCACCAGGTACAGACTAAGCGACCACCAACTGGAAATTGAAAAAGGCAGATACAAGAAATCCTGGCAGCCTAGAGAGAATAGAATATGCGATCAATGTCTGGCTGGCGAGGTTGAAACAGAAATGCATTTCCTCCTAAAATGCGAAAAATTCAACACATCAAGAAACATATTATTCAACAAGCTAAGCCAAACAACCCCAGATTTCAAGGAATTGGATGATCTGTCAAAATTGAGATTAGTCTTAGGAGAAGGAGACAGACCATACCTTGGGGCCAAATATGTAACAACATGTCACAACCTGAGGACTGTTTAAAATTAAGACTGTTTAAAATTAATATTGAACGTACCAAATGAAGTAGAAAGACTGTTTAAAATTAATATTGTTTAAAAGTAACATTGTATGTACCCAACAAATGTCAAATCGATTGACACCTACAGAATGTTGGAAAACTGTACCTTTTTGCTATGTAAGCTTTGGCAATATGGTTCTCTGTAAATTTTCATGCCAATAAAGCATTTGAATTGGAATTGGAATTGAATTGGAATTGGAATTGGAATTGGACAGAGAAAGCTGGCGAGAGAGAGACAGTAAGCTGGAGAGAGAGACAGAGAAAGCTGGAGAGAGGGAGAGAGAAAGCTGGAGAGAGAGAGAGAGAAAGCTGGAGAGAGAGACAGAGAAAGCTGGAGAGAGAGAGAGAGAGAGCTGGTGAGAGACACAGAGAAAGCTGGCGAGAGAGAGACAGAGAAAGCTGGCGAGAGAGAGACAGAGAAAGATGGCGAGAGAGAGAGAGAAAGGTGGAGAGAGAGAGAGAGAAAGCTGGAGAGAGAGAGTGAAAGCTGGAGAGAGAGAGAGAAAGCTGGAGAGAGAGAGGGAGAGAGCTGGTGAGAGAGACAGAGAAAGCTGGAGAGAGAGAGAGAGAGAGCTGGTGAGAGACACAGAGAAAGCTGGCGAGAGAGAGACAGAGAAAGCTGGCGAGAGAGAGACAGAGAAAGATGGCGAGAGAGAGAGAGAAAGGTGGAGAGAGAGAGAGAGAAAGCTGGAGAGAGAGAGTGAAAGCTGGAGAGAGAGAGAGAAAGCTGGAGAGAGAGAGACAGAGAATGCTGGAGAGAGAGAGACAGAGAAAGCTGGCAAGAGAGAGACAGAGAAAGCTGGCGAGAGAGAGACAGAGAAAGCTGGCGAGAGAGAGACAGAGAAAGGTGGAGAGAGAGAGACAGAGAAAGGTGGAGAGAGAGACAGAGAAAGGTGGAGAGAGAGAGAGAGAAAGCTGGAGAGAGAGACAGAGAAAGGTGGAGAAAGAGAGACAGAGAAAGCTGGAGAGAGAGAGAGAGAAAGCTGGAGAGAGAGACAGAGAAAGGTGGAGAGAGAGACAGAGAAAGCTGGAGAGAGAGAGAGAGAAAGCTGGAGAGAGAGACAGAGAAAGGTGGAGAAAGAGAGACAGAGAAAGGTGGAGAGAGAGACAGAGAAAGGTGGAGAGAGAGAGAGAGAAAGCTGGAGAGAGAGACAGAGAAAGGTGGAGAAAGAGAGACAGAGAAAGCTGGAGAGAGAGAGACAGAAAGCTGGAGAGAGAGACAGAGAAAGGTGGAGAAAGAGAGACAGAGAAAGCTGGAGAGAGAGAGACAGAGAAAGCTGGAGAGAGAGACAGAGAAAGCTGGAGAGAGAGAGAGAGAAAGCTGGAGAGAGAGACAGAGAAAGCTGGAGAGAGAGAGGGAGAGAGCTGGTGAGAGAGACAGAGAAAGCTGGCGAGAGAGAGACAGAGAAAGGTGGAGAGAGAGAGACAGAGAAAGGTGGAGAGAGAGAGACAGAGAAAGCTGGAGAGAGAGAGACAGAGAAAGCTGGAGAGAGAGAGAGACAGAAAGCTGGAGAGAGAGAGAGAAAGCAAGAGAGACAGAAATCTGGAGAGAGAGAGAGAGAAAGCTGGAGAGGCTATATCAAAGATGAACCCCTGAAAAACTCCCAATTTTGGACCTAAAAGTGGGCTAAGGTGGAACACGACACAAAAAAGAGAAAAAAAAAAAGTTATCTATCTGAGACAAAAAACAAACGACTACAATGAGCAGGGAAATGATATATCCTGAGCAATGCACAAAAAATAAAGCAAAGGAAAAATACAAGTACACAACACTAAAAAATAACCCAGAGATCCTCTACGTTGACTATACCACACACAAAGGGACTAAGCTGAAGAACAACCTCATATTCTACACCGAATACGTCACCTCCTGGAAGGAGACTTTACAAAAACACTACGCATACGTCTCCAGTGAAGGTATTGGCAGTGGAGGCAGACTGAAAATATGTAAAGATGGAAACCTAGATAAAGATGACCCCCTGCTAACCATAAGCTACTACAACAAAAATAGAAAGATCATGATACAGGGGAATGTGGAAAATCTGGACTCCTTCGAAAAGGAATTCCCCCAGTTGAAAACTAAGGCAGACACAAAGAGGACCAATGGACAGGAAGCAAAAGAGAGTCGAACAGAGGATGATGAGAGCCAAGTGGAGGAAGAAGAAGAGAGACCAGCACAGGAAAACACCTCCCTGTCCATCTCCACCCCCCCCACACCTCTCAACGAAAACAAAATGATGAAAGAGAATCTGGCCAAACTAGAACTTGATTTCAACGAATACAGAGAAACACTGGCCAAGAATTTGAAGGAGGAATTCAAACAGCTAAAAACGGAACACGAGTCCACCATCCACAAACTGAGAAAGACCATAGAGGAGCAAAGAAATGAGATCAAAGAACTCCGTACTCAACAAAACAAAACGAAGGAGACCGTAGAAAGGCTCAGCAGGCAACACAAACCTCTTAAGGTCCAAAAACCTGAGGACACAAAAACACACACAAGGACACAGAACCCGCCGGATGCCACCCCACACGAAGACACACCGAAAGCCACAAACCCCGCTCCAACCAGCCCTCAGTCGAGTCATGCCCAGACTACTGCTACCCAGTCCTCACACACAGGAACACAAAAACCGACAGATACCCCCCCAAACGATGACACACCGAAAGCCCCAAGCCCCGCTCCTGCCACACAAAATATCCCAGAAACCCAGCCAACAACCAGCCACCAGGCGAGTCCTACCCAGACTACTGTTACCCAGTCTGAAAAACCAGCCCCTCAGGCGGTCCTGCTGACCGACTCCAACGGAAAGTTTCTGGACCCCCAGAGGCTGTTCCCAGACCATCAAGTCCTGAAAAAATGGTGCAGCAACACAGACCAAGCAATGAAGATCCTGAACAAAGAATCCCTTGGAAGCCCCAAATGGATTGTGATCCACACAGGCACGAACGACCTACGCACCCTACAGGAAGGCACTGCTAGGGCGGTGAGCAGGATGGCGGAAAAGGCCAGCAGGGAATTCCCCGAGGCGCGGATCGTGATCTCCACACTACTGCCCAGAAAGGACACCCCAGCCTATATAATCCAGAACACCAACAGGGAGATCGACACGAGATGTTCTGTCCTCCCCAACGTCTCCCTGGCCCATCATCCAAACATCAACACAAGGGACCTCTATGACGAAATACATCTACTCAAACAGCGGATGTGGGTCTTCGCAAGAAACCTCATAAACACTGCCAAAAGACGCAGCCCTCCCACCCCCTCTACCATTGGGAGCCCAAACAGGACCACCAATGTCCCCCACCCCCCTTTACAAAACCAACAACAGAACTGTGCTTTTATACCTGACCCAAGACCCCCCTCTAGACCACAGACTGTAGACCAAGAACTGAGAAAGATCATGACGATGCTGAACAGCCTGATAGAAAGCCGGAGAAATTATTAATATTGTTATTTATCATTATCATTATTGTTATCTTATCAGTATTATTACTATTATTAGATAGATATATGTGCATGCCTCATGAAATTTATACTAAATCATCATTTAGCATTATAGAAAATAGTGTTTCCACACTCATCCCACAAAATAGGTCCATTTAATTTCGTTATATTGAACTATATAAATGCGTTCTTTCCACATAAGCTGCTGGAATATCCAGGGCCTCCGCTCCTCAACTTTTGGGATGAAGAGTACAGACCCTGAATTCCTAAAAGCTATCAAAGACATTGATATAATTGTGTTAACAGAAACATGGTGCCAAAAGGACGTGCCGACCCACTGTCCTCCAATGTACCATGAAATCATTGTGCCCTCAGTAAAGAACACTAAAACACGCAAGGGCAGAACCTCCGGGGGAATATTGGTGTGGTATAAGGGAGAACTGGACAAACACATCTCACCGGTAAAACAGGGAAAATCACACGTATGGCTAAAACTAGATAAAAACATAGGAATAGCAAAAAAAGATGTTTACTTATGTGCGATCTACATACCTCCAATAGAATCGCCATATTTCGAAGAGGAGTTATTTGATACTCTCCACATGGAAATCAGCCATTTCCAGGCCCAAGGAAAGGTGATAATATGTGGGGACCTAAATGCAAGGACCGGTTGTGAACCTGACTTCATAGACCCACAGGGAAACAACCATGTGTTTGGCCAGACCCCTTTAGATGTCACACCAGCCATCGCAAATCGGAACAACCTTGATCGTGAAATAAATAAAAGCGGTAGGGAGGTAGTGCAACTCTGCCGAGCCTTAGGCCTGTACATAGTTAACGGTAGGTTCAGAGGGGACTCCCTAGGGAGACTCACATACTCCTCAACTCTTGGGTCTAGTGTGGTGGACTATACAATCACTGACCTGGACCCCTGCGATATCAACTCATTCACTGTCAGGCAGCAATCCCCCCTCTCAGACCATAACCAAATAAATATGTACCTTAAACTTTCTGCCCAAACTACAGACACAAAAAAGGAACCCAGTAAGCTCCATAAAATAAACCAGACATACAGATGGGCCCCAGACAGTGGAGAAAAATTCATCACAGCACTAAAGTCACCTGATCTCACAAGTAAAATATCAAAATTTAAAGAAAACCCATACGAGATCACCAGAGATGGTGTAAACATGGCCATAGAGGATATAAATATGATCTTCCATGAGGCAGCTGTAAAAGCCGACCTTGTGAAACAGAAGAGGAAGCGTCACAAAAGACAAAATAAAAATAAGAAATGGTTTGACCACGAATGCAAAAATGCCAGAAAAGACCTGAGAAAAATATCAAACCAAAAGCATCGCCAACCAAACAATCCGGACCTACGTACTAGATACAATGAAACCCTCAAAAGATATAAACACACCATTAGGAACAAAACACAAAACTATACCCACAAAATACTCGAAGAAATTGAAAACTCCACCAATCCAAAACAATTCTGGGAAATGTGGAATGACCTGAGTACAACACAATTGCAAGCATTACCAATCCAAGATGGCGACATCTGGAGAACACATTTTGAAAACCTCTACAAAGACATCCCAATAAACGAAACAAACCCAAGTCAACATCAGGTCACAGAAAAACTCCACACATTAGAAGCAACAATTAAAGACAACCAAAACCCTCTAGACTCCCCAATCACATGGAAAGAACTGGCCACAAAAACAAAATCTCTCCACCTAAAGAAAGCCTGTGGCCCAGACAACATCAAAAATGAAATGCTCAAGTTCAGCAATATGGAGATGCAGGGTGCGATACTCAAACTATTCAACATCATATTACGCTCAGGCTGTTTTCCCGATATCTGGTGCCAAGGACTAATCTCCCCCATATATAAAAGTGGAAACAAATTAGACCCAAATAACTACCGCGGCATCTGTGTCAACAGTTCTCTAGGGAAGTTATTCTGCAGTATTCTAAACAGTAGATTACTTGATTTTCTTAACAAACATAATATCCTCAGAAAAAACCAAATAGGCTTTCTTCCAAAACACCGCACAGCCGACCATATCTATACCCTTCACACCCTCATTGGAAAACATATACACCAAACAAAAAATGGGAAAATATTCGCCTGTTTCATCGACTTCAAGAAAGCCTTTGACTCTATATGGCACGAAGGGCTCTATTATAAACTTCTTCAGTGTGGAATAGGGGGCAAAGTCTATGACCTTATTAAATCAATGTATCTGAAAAACAAATGCGGGGTCAAAATTGGAGACAAATGCACCGATTTCTTCACCCAGAGAAGAGGCGTCCGGCAGGGCTGCAATTTGAGCCCGACCCTGTTCAACATATACATAAATGAATTAGCAGACATGCTGGTGCAAAGCGAGTCACCAGGTCTCCGTCTCCTGGATGGAGAAGTGAAATCCCTGTTCTATGTGGACGACCTGGTTCTGCTGTCTCCCACAGAACAGGGATTACAGCAACAACTAGACCTACTCGACAAATACTGCCAAAATTGGGCTCTAACAGTAAATCTAAAGAAAACCAACATCATGATTTTTCAAAAAAGGCCCAGATGTCAGGAAAACAAATACCAGTTTACCCTCAGTGATACCACTATAGGACACACTATGAGCTACACCTACCTTGGTCTAACTATTACAGCATCAGGGAGCTTCAGCATAGCAGTGAATGCACTAAAAGAAAAAGCCCGAAGAGCCCTATATGCAATAAAAAGAAAATTCTACAACATCCAAATCCCAATCAAAATCTGGCTCAAAATATTTGACAGCATAATCCTGCCCATTGCACTGTACGGTAGTGAAGTATGGGGCCCGCTAAATCACCAAAGCTACACTAAATGGGAAAAACACACAATAGAAGCCCTACATGCAGAATTCTGCCGAAGCATCCTTCGCACCCAAAGAAAAACGCCAACAAATGCATGCAGAGCCGAACTAGGCAGATACCCACTGATAATAAACATCCAAAAACGAGCACTAAACTTCCTAAATCACCTCAAATCCAGCTCCCCAGACACCCTTCATTTCAAAGCCTTTCAGACCCAAGAGCTAAACCCAGAAAAGAGTCCCCTGAGTCAGCTGCTACTGAAACTAAGTACTCAGCCGGACCCTGACCAGCCCCAGACCAACACAGCCGTCCAAACACCAATCCGAGTGAACCAAATCATTAAAAAATGCAAAGAAACCTACCTGGAACATTGGAACAAAATAACCGAAAGCCAAAGCAGATTAGAATGTTACCGGGCCCTAAAAAGAGAATATAAACTGGCAGACTACCTCACGACCATCAGAGACACAAAACAGAGACAGACCCTCACCAGGTACAGACTAAGCGACCACCAACTGGAAATTGAAAAAGGCAGATACAAGAAATCCTGGCAGCCTAGAGAGAATAGAATATGCGATCAATGTCTGGCTGGCGAGGTTGAAACAGAAATGCATTTCCTCCTAAAATGCGAAAAATTCAACACATCAAGAAACATATTATTCAACAAGCTAAGCCAAACAACCTCAGATTTCAAGGAATTGGATGACCTGTCAAAATTGAGATTAGTCCTGGGAGAAGGAGACAGACCATACCTTGGGGCCAAATATGTAACAACATGTCACAACCTGAGGACTGTTTAAAAATTAAGACTGTTTAAAATTAATATTGAACGTACCAAATGAAGTACAAAGACTGTTTAAAATTAATATTGTTTAAAAGTAATATTGTATGTAACCAACAAATGTCAAATCGATTGACACCTACAGACTGTTGGAAAACTGTACCTTTTTGCGATGTAAGCTTTGGCAATATGGTTCTCTGTAAACTTTCATGCCAATAAAGCATTTGAATTGAATTGAATTGAATTGAATTGAGAGAGAGTTCGCGGCTGCTCCGAGTAACTCGGGAGAGAGAAACAGCGAGAGAAACAGCGAGAAATAGCGAGAGAGAAACAGCGAGAGAGAGCGCTGAGAGAATCACAGATACACACTGAGACAGAGGCCTGAACCGCGAGACCGGAGACCGGGAGGAGCAGCCCGAACCAGGACAGAAATAAGAGGCCTGGGGAGGGTGAACACGAGAACGCGAGGCCCAGAGACCGCGGGATCGGAGACCGGGAGGAGCGGCCCGAACCGGGAAAACGAGTAAGAGGCCTGGGGAGGGCGAACCCGAGACCGCAAGGTCGGAGAACGGGAGGAGCGGCCCGGACCGGGAAAACAAGTAAGAGGCCTGGGGAGGGTGAACCCGAGACCGCGAGGCCCAGAGACCGCGGGAACGGAGACCGGGAGACCAGGGCAGAAAACAGCCTGGTGAGTCAAAAAACCCGGGGGCCTGAGACCGACACGACGACGCGAAGAGATCCGCCCAGAGCGCGGAAAGCGAATGAGTCCGGGGCACGGAGAGTGGACGAGTTTGCAGCACGGAGAGAGAGAGCGAGTCCGAGACCCGGAGAGCGAGTGAGAGAGTCGGAAGAGGAAAATAAATAAATAAATAAAGCCGGAGAAATAAGTTTGACCTAATTCTACCTTAGTTTCATTTTAGTTAAAGTTAGTTCGGAAAACGTTTAATTTTATTTAAATTTAGTTCGAAAAAAACCTTAAAAAAGAACAACAAACCCGCGAGGAAAAGGAATAGAAACCCGAGAGAAACGATAAACTACCCGAACCAAGAGCCTGTGAGAGAAAGAGAAAGATAAACCTTTAAGAGCAGCTATATCAAAGATGAACCCCTGAAAAACTCCCAATTTTGGACCTAAAAGTGGGCTAAGGTGGAACACGACACAAAAAAGAGAAAAAAAAAAGTTATCTATCTGAGACAAAAAAACAAACGACTACAATGAGCAGGGAAATGATATATCCTGAGCAATGCACAAAAAATAAAGCAAAGGAAAAATACAAGTACACAACACTAAAAAATAACCCAGAGATCCTCTACGTTGACTATACCACACACAAAGGGACTAAGCTGAAGAACAACCTCATATTCTACACCGAATACGTCACCTCCTGGAAGGAGACTTTACAAAAACACTACCCATACGTCTCCAGTGAAGGTATTGGCAGTGGAGGCAGACTGAAAATATGTAAAGATGGAAACCTAGATAAAGATGACCCCCTGCTAACCATAAGCTACTACAACAAAAATAGAAAGATCATGATACAGGGGAATGTGGAAAATCTGGACTCCTTCGAAAAGGAATTCCCCCAGTTGAAAACTAAGGCAGACACAAAGAGGACCAATGGACAGGAAACAAAAGAGAGTCGAACAGAGGATGATGAGAGCCAAGTGGAGGAAGAAGAAGAGAGACCAGCAGAGGAAAACACCTCCCTGTCCATCTCCACCCCCCCCACACCTCTCAACGAAAACAAAATGATGAAAGAGAATCTGGCCAAACTAGAACTTGATTTCAACGAATACAGAGAAACACTGGCCAAGAATTTGAAGGAGGAATTCAAACAGCTAAAAACGGAACACGAGTCCACCATCCACAAACTGAGAAAGACCATAGAGGAGCAAAGAAATGAGATCAAAGAACTCCGTACTCAACAAAACAAAACGAAGGAGACCGTAGAAAGGCTCAGCAGGCAACACAAACCTCTTAAGGTCCAAAAACCTGAGGACACAAAAACACACACAAGGACACAGAACCCGCGGGATGCCACCCCACACGAAGACACACCGAAAGCCACAAACCCCGCTCCAACCAGCCCTCAGTCGAGTCATGCCCAGACTACTGCTACCCAGTCCTCACACACAGGAACACAAAAACCGACAGATACCCCCCCAAACGATGACACACCGAAAGCCCCAAACCCCGCTCCTGCCACACAACATATCCCAGAAACCCAGCCAACAACCAGCCACCAGGCGAGTCCTACCCAGACTACTGTTACCCAGTCTGAAAAACCAGCCCCTCAGGCGGTCCTGCTGACCGACTCCAACGGAAAGTTTCTGGACCCCCAGAGGCTGTTCCCAGACCATCAAGTCCTGAAAAAATGGTGCAGCAACACAGACCAAGCAATGAAGATCCTGAACAAAGAATCCCTTGGAAGCCCCAAATGGATTGTGATCCACACAGGCACGAACGACCTACGCACCCTACAGGAAGGCACTGCTAGGGCGGTGAGCAGGATGGCGGAAAAGGCCAGCAGGGAATTCCCCGAGGCGCGGATCGTGATCTCCACACTACTGCCCAGAAAGGACACCCCAGCCTATATAATCCACAACACCAACAGGGAGATCGACACGAGATGTTCTGTCCTCCCCAACGTCTCCCTGGCCCATCATCCAAACATCAACACAAGGGACCTCTATGACGAAATACATCTACTCAAACAGCGGATGTGGGTCTTCGCAAGAAACCTCATAAACACTGCCAAAAGACGCAGCCCTCCCACCCCCTCTACCATTGGGAGCCCAAACAGGACCACCAATGTCCCCCAACCCCCTTTACAAAACCAACAACAGAACCGTGCTTTTATACCTGACCCAAGACCCCCCTCTAGACCACAGACTGTAGACCAAGAACTGAGAAAGATCATGACGATGCTGAACAGCCTGATAGAAAGCCGGAGAAATTATTAATATTGTTATTTATCATTATCATTATTGTTATCTTATCAGTATTATTACTATTATTAGATAGATATATGTGCATGCCTCATGAAATTTATACTAAATCATCATTTAGCATTATAGAAAATAGTGTTTCCACACTCATCCCACAAAATAGGTCCATTTAATTTCGTTTTATTGAACTATATAAATGCGTTCTTTCCACATAAGCTGCTGGAATATCCAGGGCCTCCGCTCCTCAACTTTTGGGATGAAGAGTACAGACCCTGAATTCCTAAAAGCTATCAAAGACATTGATATAATTGTGTTAACAGAAACATGGTGCCAAAAGGACGTGCCGACCCACTGTCCTCCAATGTACCATGAAATCTTTGTGCCCTCAGTAAAGAACACTAAAACACGCAAGGGCAGAACCTCCGGGGGAATATTGGTGTGGTATAAGGGAGAACTGGACAAACACATCTCACCGGTAAAACAGGGAAAATCACACGTATGGCTAAAACTAGATAAAAATATAGGAATAGCAAAAAAAGATGTTTACTTATGTGCGATCTACATACCTCCAATAGAATCGCCATATTTCGAAGAGGAGTTATTTGATACTCTCCACATGGAAATCAGCCATTTCCAGGCCCAAGGAAAGGTGATAATATGTGGGGACCTAAATGCAAGGACCGGTTGTGAACCTGACTTCATAGACCCACAGGGAAACAACCATGTGTTTGGCCAGACCCCTTTAGATGTCACACCAGCCATCGCAAATCGGAACAACCTTGATCGTGAAATAAATAAAAGCGGTAGGGAGGTAGTGCAACTCTGCCGAGCCTTAGGCCTGTACATAGTTAACGGTAGGTTCAGAGGGGACTCCCTAGGGAGACTCACATACTCCTCAACTCTTGGGTCTAGTGTGGTGGACTATACAATCACTGACCTGGACCCCTGCGATATCAACTCATTCACTGTCAGGCAGCAATCCCCCCTCTCAGACCATAACCAAATAAATATGTACCTTAAACTTTCTGCCCAAACTACAGACACAAAAAAGGAACCCAGTAAGCTCCATAAAATAAACCAGACATACAGATGGGCCCCAGACAGTGGAGAAAAATTCATCACAGCACTAAAGTCACCTGATCTCACAAGTAAAATATCAAAATTTAAAGAAAACCCATACGAGATCACCAGAGATGGTGTAAACATGGCCATAGAGGATATAAATATGATCTTCCATGAGGCAGCTGTAAAAGCCGACCTTGTGAAACAGAAGAGGAAGCGTCACAAAAGACAAAATAAAAATAAGAAATGGTTTGACCACGAATGCAAAAATGCCAGAAAAGACCTGAGAAAAATATCAAACCAAACGCATCGCCAACCAAACAATCCGGACCTACGTACTAGATACAATGAAACCCTCAAAAGATATAAACACACCATTAGGAACAAAACACAAAACTATACCCACAAAATACTCGAAGAAATTGAAAACTCCACCAATCCAAAACAATTCTGGGAAATGTGGAATAACCTGAGTACAACACAATTGCAAGCATTACCAATCCAAGATGGCGACATCTGGAGAACACATTTTGAAAACCTCTACAAAGACATCCCAATAAACGAAACAAACCCAAGTCAACATCAGGTCACAGAAAAACTCCACACATTAGAAGCAACAATTAAAGACAACCAAAACCCTCTAGACTCCCCAATCACATGGAAAGAATTGGCCACAAAAACAAAATCTCTCCACCTAAAGAAAGCCTGTGGCCCAGACAACATCAAAAATGAAATGCTCAAGTTCAGCAATATGGAGATGCAGGGTGCGATACTCAAACTATTCAACATCATATTACGCTCAGGCTGTTTTCCCGATATCTGGTGCCAAGGACTAATCTCCCCCATATATAAAAGTGGAAACAAATTAGACCCAAATAACTACCGCGGCATCTGTGTCAACAGTTCTCTAGGGAAGTTATTCTGCAGTATTCTAAACAGTAGATTACTTGATTTTCTTAACAAACATAATATCCTCAGAAAAAACCAAATAGGCTTTTTTCCAAAACACCGCACAGCCGACCATATCTATACCCTTCACACCCTCATTGGAAAACATATACACCAAACAAAAAATGGGAAAATATTCGCCTGTTTCATCGACTTCAAGAAAGCCTTTGAATCTATATGGCACGAAGGGCTCTATTATAAACTTCTTCAGTGTGGAATAGGGGGCAAAGTCTATGACCTTATTAAATCAATGTATCTGAAAAACAAAGGCGGGGTCAAAATTGGAGACAAACGCACCGATTTCTTCACCCAGAGAAGAGGCGTCCGGCAGGGCTGCAATTTGAGCCCGACCCTGTTCAACATATACATAAATGAATTAGCAGACATGCTGGAGCAAAGCGAGTCACCAGGTCTCCGTCTCCTGGATGGAGAAGTGAAATCCCTGTTCTATGCGGACGACCTGGTTCTGCTGTCTCCCACAGAACAGGGATTACAGCAACAACTAGACCTACTCGACAAATACTGCCAAAATTGGGCTCTAACAGTAAATCTAAAGAAAACCAACATCATGATTTTTCAAAAAAGGCCCAGATGTCAGGAAAACAAATACCAGTTTACCCTCAGTGATACCACTATAGGACACACTATGAGCTACACCTACCTTGGTCTAACTATTACAGCATCAGGGAGCTTCAGCATAGCAGTGAATGCACTAAAAGAAAAAGCCCGAAGAGCCCTATATGCAATAAAAAGAAAATTCTACAACATCCAAATCCCAATCAAAATCTGGCTCAAAATATTTGACAGCATAATCCTGCCCATTGCACTGTACGGTAGTGAAGTATGGGGCCCGCTAAATCACCAAAGCTACACTAAATGGGAAAAACACACAATAGAAGCCCTACATGCAGAATTCTGCCGAAGCATCCTTCGCACCCAAAGAAAAACGCCAACAAATGCATGCAGAGCCGAACTAGGCAGATACCCACTGATAATAAACATCCAAAAACGAGCACTAAACTTCCTAAATCACCTCAAATCTAGCTCCCCAGACACCCTTCATTTCAAAGCCTTTCAGACCCAAGAGCTAAACCCAGAAAAGAGTCCCCTGAGTCAGCTGCTACTGAAACTAAGTACTCAGCCGGACCCTGACCAGCCCCAGACCAACACAGCCGTCCAAACACCAATCCGAGTGAACCAAATCATTAAAAAATGCAAAGAAACCTACCTGGAACATTGGAACAAAATAACCGAAAGCCAAAGCAGATTAGAATGTTACCGGGCCCTAAAAAGAGAATATAAACTGGCAGACTACCTCACGACCATCAGAGACACAAAACAGAGACAGACCCTCACCAGGTACAGACTAAGCGACCACCAACTGGAAATTGAAAAAGGCAGATACAAGAAATCCTGGCAGCCTAGAGAGAATAGAATATGCGATCAATGTCTGGCTGGCGAGGTTGAAACAGAAATGCATTTCCTCCTAAAATGCGAAAAATTCAACACATCAAGAAACATATTATTCAACAAGCTAAGCCAAACAACCCCAGATTTCAAGGAATTGGATGATCTGTCAAAATTGAGATTAGTCTTAGGAGAAGGAGACAGACCATACCTTGGGGCCAAATATGTAACAACATGTCACAACCTGAGGACTGTTTAAAATTAAGACTGTTTAAAATTAATATTGAACGTACCAAATGAAGTAGAAAGACTGTTTAAAATTAATATTGTTTAAAAGTAACATTGTATGTACCCAACAAATGTCAAATCGATTGACACCTACAGAATGTTGGAAAACTGTACCTTTTTGCGATGTAAGCTTTGGCAATATGGTTCTCTGTAAACTTTCATGCCAATAAAGCATTTGAATTGAAACTAAATTGAATTGAAAGCTGGAGAGAGAGAGAGAGAAAGCTGGAGAGAGAGACAGAGAAAGCTGGCGAGAGAGAGACAGAGAAAGCTGGAGAGAGAGAGACAGAGAAAGCTGGCGAGAGAGAGACAGAGAAAGCTGGAGAGAGAGAGACAGAGAAAGCTGGCGAGAGAGAGACAGAGAAAGCTGGAGAGAGAGAGAAAGCTGGAGAGAGAGAGAAAGCTGGAGAGAGAGAGAGAGAAAGCTGGTGAGAGAGAGAGAGAGAAAGCTGGAGAGAGAGAGAGAGAAAGCTGGAGAGAGAGAGAGGGAAAGCTGGAGAGAGAGAGAGAAAGCTGGCGAGAGAGAGACAGAGAAAGCTGGAGAGAGAGAGAGAGAAAGCTGGCGAGAGAGAGACAGAGAAAGCTGGCGAGACAGAGACAGAGAAAGCTGGCGAGAGAGAGACAGAAAGCTGGCGAGAGAGAGAGAGAAAGCTGCCGAGAGAGAGAGAGAGAAAGCTGGAGACAGAGAGAGACAGAGAAAGCTGCCGAGAGAGAGACAGGGAAAGCTGGAGAGAGAGACAGAGAAAGCTGGCGAGAGAGTGACAGAGAAAGCTGGCGAGAGAGAGACAGAGAAAGCTGGAGAGAGAGAGACAGAGAAAGCTGGCGAGAGAGAGACAGAGAAAGCTGGCGAGAGAGAGAGAGAAAGCTGGCGAGAGAGAGACAGAGAAAGCTGGCGAGAGAGAGAGAGAGAAAGCTGGAGAGAGAGACAGAAAGCTGCCGAGAGAGAGAGAGAAAGCTGGAGACAGAGAAAGCTGGCGAGAGAGAGACAGAAAGCTGGCGAGGGAGAGACAGAGAAAGCTGGCGAGAGAGAGAGAGAAAGCTGGCGAGAGAGAGAGAGAGAAAGCTGGCGAGAGAGACAGAGAAAGCTGGAGAGAGAGACAGAGAAAGCTGGAGACAGAGAGAGAGAAAGCTGGAGAGAGAGACAGAGAAAGCTGGCAAGAGAGACAGAGAAAGCTGGAGAAAGAGAGAGACTAAGCGACCACCAACTGGAAATTGAAAAAGGCAGATACAAGAAATCCTGGCAGCCTAGAGAGAATAGAATATGCGATCAATGTCTGGCTGGCGAGGTTGAAACAGAAATGCATTTCCTCCTAAAATGCGAAAAATTCAACACATCAAGAAACATATTATTCAACAAGCTAAGCCAAACAACCCCAGATTTCAAGGAATTGGATGATCTGTCAAAATTGAGATTAGTCCTAGGAGAAGGAGACAGACCATACCTTGGGGCCAAATATGTAACAACATGTCACAACCTGAGGACTGTTTAAAATTAAGACTGTTTAAAATTAATATTGAACGTACCAAATGAAGTACAAAGACTGTTTAAAATTAATATTGTTTAAAAGTAATATTGTATGTACCCAACAAATGTCAAATCGATTGACACCTACAGAATGCTAGAAAACTGTACCTTTTTGCAATGTAAGCTTTGGCAATATGGTTCTCTGTAAACTTTCATGCCAATAAAGCATTTGAATTGAAATTGTATTGAATTGAGAAAGCTGGCGAGAGAGAGAAAGCTGGCGAGAGAGAAACAGAGAAAGCTGGAGAGAGAGAGAGAGAAAGCTGGAGAGAGAGACAGAGAAAGCTGGAGAGAGAGAGAAAGCTGGAGAGAGAGAGAAAGCTGGAGAGAGAGAGACAGAGAAAGCTGGAGAGAGAGAGACAGAGAAAGCTGGCGAGAGAGAGAGAGAGAAAGCTGGAGAGAGAGAGAGACAGAGAAAGCTGGCGAGAGAGAGAGAGAGAAAGCTGGAGAGAGAGAGAGACAGAGAAAGCTGGAGAGAGAGAGACAGAGAAAGCTGGACAGAGAGATCTACATACCTCCAATAGAATCGCCATATTTTGAAGAGGAGATATTTGACACTCTCCACATGGAAATCAGCCATTTCCAGGCCCAAGGAAAGGTGCTACTATGTGGGGACCTAAATGCAAGGACAGGATGTGAACCTGACTTCATAGACCCACAGGGCAACAACCATGTGTTTGGCCAGACCCCTCTATATGTCACACCAGCCATCGCAAACCGAAACAACCTCGATTGTGAAATAAATAAAAGCGGTAGGGAGGTAGTGCAACTCTGCCGAGCCTTAGGCCTGTACATAGTTAACGGTAGGTTCAGAGGGGACTCCTTAGGGAGACTCACATATTCCTCAACTCTTGGGTCTAGTGTGGTGGATTATACAATCACTGACCTGGACCCCTGCGATATCAACGCATTCACTGTCAGGCAGCAATCCCCCCTCTCAGACCATAACCAAATAAATGTGTACCTTAAACTTTCTGCCCAAACTACAGACACAAAAAAGGAACCCAGTAAGCTACATAAAATAAACCAGACATACAGATGGGCCCCAGACAGTGGAGATAAATTCATCACAGCACTAAATTCACCTGATCTCACAAGTAAAATTTCAAAATTTAAAGAAAATCTATATGAGATCACCAGAGATGGGGTAAACATGGCCATAGAGGATATAAATATGATCTTTCATGAGGCAGCTGTAAAAGCCGACCTCGTGAAACAGAAGAGGAAGAGTCACAAAAGACAAAATAAAAATAAGAAATGGTTTGACCACGAATGCAAAAATGCCAGAAAAGACCTGAGAAAAATATCAAACCAAAAGCATCGCCAACCAAACAATCCGGACCTACGTACTAGATACAATGAAACCCTCAAAAGATATAAACACACCATTAGGAACAAAACACAAAACTATACCCACAAAATACTAGAAGAAATTGAAAACTCCACCAACCCAAAACAATTCTGGGAAATGTGGAATAACCTGAGTACAACACAATTGCAAGCATTACCAATCCAAGATGGCGACATCTGGAGAACACATTTTGAAAACCTCTACAAAGACATCCCAATAAACGAAACAAACCCAAGTCAACATCAGGTCACAGAAAAACTCCACACATTAGAAGCAACAATCAAAGACAACCAAAACCCTCTAGACTCCCCAATCACATGGAAAGAAATGGCCACAAAAACAAAATCTCTCCACCTAAAGAAAGCCTGTGGCCCAGACAACATCAAAAATGAAATGCTCAAGTTCAGCAATATGGAGATGCAGGGTGCGGTACTCAAATTATTCAACATCATATTACGTTCAGGCTGTTTTCCCGATATCTGGTGCCAAGGACTAATCTCCCCCATATATAAAAGCGGAAACAAATCAGACCCAAATAACTACCGCAGCATCTGTGTCAACAGTTGTCTAGGGAAGTTATTCTGCAGTATTCTAAATAGTAGATTACTTGATTTTCTTAACAAACATAATATCCTCAGAAAAAACCAAATAGGCTTTCTTCCAAAACACCGCACCGCCGACCATATCTATACCCTTCACACCCTCATTGAAAAACATATACACCAAACAAAAAATGGGAAAATATTCGCCTGTTTCATCGACTTCAAGAAAGCCTTTGACTCTATATGGCACGAAGGGCTCTATTATAAACTTCTTCAATGTGGAATAGGGGGCAAAGTCTATGACCTTATTAAATCAATGTATCTGAAAAACAAATGCGGGGTCAAAATTGGAGACAAACGCACCGATTTCTTCACCCAGAGAAGAGGCGTCCGGCAGGGCTGCAATTTGAGCCCGACCCTGTTCAACATATACATAAATGAATTAGCAGACATGCTGGAGCAAAGCGAGTCACCAGGTCTCCGTCTCCTAGATGGAGAAGTGAAATCCCTGTTCTATGCGGACGACCTGGTTCTGCTGTCTCCCACAGAACAGGGATTACAGCAACAACTAGACCTACTCGACAAATACTGCCAAAATTGGGCTCTAACAGTAAATCTAAAGAAAACCAACATCATGATTTTTCAAAAAAGGCCCAGATGTCAGGAAAACAAATACCAGTTTACCCTCAGTGATATCACTATAGGACACACTATGAGCTACACCTACCTTGGTCTAACTATTACAGCATCAGGGAGCTTCAGCATAGCAGTGAATGCACTAAAAGAAAAAGCCCGAAGAGCCCTATATGCAATAAAAAGAAAATTCTACAACATCCAAATCCCAATCAAAATCTGGCTCAAAATATTTGACAGCATAATCCTGCCCATTGCACTGTACGGTAGTGAAGTATGGGGCCCGCTAAATCACCAAAGCTACACTAAATGGGAAAAACATACAATAGAAGCCCTACATGCAGAATTCTGCCGAAGCATCCTTCGCACCCAAAGGAAAACGCCAACAAATGCATGCAGAGCCGAACTAGGCAGATACCCACTGATAATAAACATCCAAAAACGAGCACTAAACTTCCTAAATCACCTCAAATCTAGCTCCCCAGACACCCTTCATTTCAAAGCCTTTCAGACCCAAGAGCTAAACCCAGAAAAGAGTCCCCTGAGTCAGCTGCTACGGAAACTAAGTACTCAGCCGGACCCTGACCAGCCCCAGACCAACACAGCCGCCCAAACACCAATCCGAGTGAACCAAATCATTAAAAAATGCAAAGAAACCTACCTGGAACATTGGAACAAAATAACCGAAAGCCAAAGCAGATTAGAATGTTACCGGGCCCTAAAAAGAGAATATAAACTGGCAGACTACCTCACGACCATCAGAGACACAAAACAGAGACAGACCCTCACCAGGTACAGACTAAGCGACCACCAACTGGAAATTGAAAAAGGCAGATACAAGAAATCCTGGCAGCCTAGAGAGAATAGAATATGCGATCAATGTCTGGCTGGCGAGGTTGAAACAGAAATGCATTTCCTCCTAAAATGCGAAAAATTCAACACATCAAGAAACATATTATTCAACAAGCTAAGCCAAACAACCCCAGATTTCAAGGAATTGGATGATCTGTCAAAATTGAGATTAGTCCTAGGAGAAGGAGACAGACCATACCTTGGGGCCAAATATGTAACAACATGTCACAACCTGAGGACTGTTTAAAATTAAGACTGTTTAAAATTAATATTGAACGTACCAAATGAAGTACAAAGAATGTTTAAAATTAATATTGTTTAAAAGTAATATTGTATGTACCCAACAAATGTCAAATCGATTGACACCTACAGAATGTTGGAAAACTGTACCTTTTTGCTATGTAAGCTTTGGCAATATGGTTCTCTGTAAACTTTCATGCCAATAAAGCATTTTAATTGGAATTGGAATTGGAATTGGAATTGGAAAGCTGGAGATAGAGAGACAGAGAAAGCTGGAGAGAGAGAGACAGAGAAAGCTGGCGAGAGAGAGACAGAGAAAGCTGGAGCGAGAGAGAGACAGAGAAAGCTGGCGAGAGAGAGACAGAGAAAGCTGGAGAGAGAGAGACAGAGAAAGCTGGCGAGAGAGAGACAGAGAAAGCTGGAGAGAGAGAGACAGAGAAAGCTGGCGAGGGAGAGACAGAGAAAGCTGGCGAGAGAGAGACAGAAAGCTGGAGAGAGAGACAGAGAAAGCTGGCGAGAGAGAGACAGAGAAAGCTGGCGAGAGAGAGACAGAGAAAGCTGGCGAGAGAGAGACAGAGAAAGAAAGAAAGGTTGAAACAGAAATGCATTTCCTCCTAAAATGCGAAAAATTCAACACATCAAGAAACATATTATTCAACAAGCTAAGCCAAACAACCCCAGATTTCAAGGAATTGGATGATCTGTCAAAATTGAGATTAGTCCTAGGAGAAGGAGACAGACCATACCTTGGGGCTAAATATGTAACAACATGTCACAACCTGAGGACTGTTTAAAAGTAAGACTGTTTAAAATTAATATTGAACGTACCAAATGAAGTAGAAAGACTGTTTAAAATTAATATTGTTTAAAAGTAATATTGTATATACCCAACAAATGTCAAATCGATTGACACCTACAGAATGTTGGAAAACTGTACCTTTTTGCAATGTAAGCTTTGGCAATATGGTTCTCTGTAAACTTTCATGCCAATAAAGCATTTGAACTGAACTGAACTGAAAGCTGGCGAGAGAGAGACAGAGAAAGCTGGAGAGAGAGAGAGACAGAGAAAGCTGGCGAGAGAGAGAAAGAGAAAGGTGGAGAGAGAGAGAGAGAAAGCTGGAGAGAGAGAGAAAGCTGGCGAGAGAGATACATGCAGAGCCGAACTAGGCAGATACCCACTGATAATAAACATCCAAAAACGAGCACTAAACTTCCTAAATCACCTCAAATCTAGCTCCCCAGACACCCTTCATTTCAAAGCCTTTCAGACCCAAGAGCTAAACCCAGAAAAGAGTCCCCTGAGTCAGCTGCTACTGAAACTAAGTACTCAGCTGGACCCTGACCAGCCCCAGACCAACACAGCCGTCCAAACACCAATCCGAGTGAACCAAATCATTAAACAATGCAAAGAAACCTACCTGGAACATTGGAACAAAATAACCGAAAGCCAAAGCAGATTAGAATGTTACCGGGCCCTAAAAAGAGAATATAAACTGGCAGACTACCTCACGACCATCAGAGACACAAAACAGAGACAGACCCTCACCAGGTACAGACGAAGCGATCACCAACTGGAAATTGAAAAAGGCAGATACAAGAAATCCTGGCAGCCTAGAGAGAATAGAATATGCGATCAATGTCTGGCCGGCAAGGTTGAAACAGAAATGCATTTCCTCCTAAAATGCGAAAAATTCAACACATCAAGAAACATATTATTCAACAAGCTAAGCCAAACAACCCCAGATTTCAAGGAATTGGATGACCTGTCAAAATTGAGATTAGTCCTGGGAGAAGGAGACAGACCATACCTTGGGGCCAAATCTGTAACAACATGTCACAACCTGAGGACTGTTTAAAATTAAGACTGTTTAAAATTAATATTGAACGTACCAGATGAAGTAGAAAGACTGTTTAAAATTAATATTGTTTAAAAGTAACATTGTATGTACCCAACAAATGTCAAATCGATTGACACCTACAGAATGTTGGAAAACTGTACCTTTTTGCTATGTAAGCTTTGGCAATATGGTTCTCTGTAAACTTTCATGCCAATAAAGCATTTGAATTGAAATTGAATTGAATTGAAAGCTGGAGAGAGAGAGAGAGAAAGCTGGAGAGAGAGACAGAGAAAGCTGGCGAGAGAGAGACAGAGAAAGCTGGAGAGAGAGAGACAGAGAAAGCTGGCGAGAGAGAGACAGAGAAAGCTGGAGAGAGAGAGACAGAGAAAGCTGGCGAGAGAGAGACAGAGAAAGCTGGAGAGAGAGAGAAAGCTGGAGAGAGAGAGAAAGCTGGAGAGAGAGAGAGAGAAAGCTGGTGAGAGAGAGAGAGAGAAAGCTGGAGAGAGAGAGAGAGAAAGCTGGAGAGAGAGAGAGGGAAAGCTGGAGAGAGAGAGAGAAAGCTGGCGAGAGAGAGACAGAGAAAGCTGGCGAGACAGAGACAGAGAAAGCTGGCGAGAGAGAGACAGAAAGCTGGCGAGAGAGAGAGAGAAAGGTGCCGAGAGAGAGAGAGAGAAAGCTGGAGACAGAGAGAGACAGAGAAAGCTGCCGAGAGAGAGACAGGGAAAGCTGGAGAGAGAGACAGAGAAAGCTGGCGAGAGAGTGACAGAGAAAGCTGGCGAGAGAGAGACAGAGAAAGCTGGAGAGAGAGAGACAGAGAAAGCTGGCGAGAGAGAGACAGAGAAAGCTGGCGAGAGAGAGAGAGAAAGCTGGCGAGAGAGAGACAGAGAAAGCTGGCGAGAGAGAGAGAGAGAAAGCTGGAGAGAGAGACAGAAAGCTGCCGAGAGAGAGAGAGAAAGCTGGAGACAGAGAAAGCTGGCGAGAGAGAGACAGAAAGCTGGCGAGGGAGAGACAGAGAAAGCTGGCGAGAGAGAGAGAGAAAGCTGGCGAGAGAGAGAGAGAGAAAGCTGGCGAGAGAGACAGAGAAAGCTGGAGAGAGAGACAGAGAAAGCTGGAGACAGAGAGAGAGAAAGCTGGAGAGAGAGACAGAGAAAGCTGGCAAGAGAGACAGAGAAAGCTGGAGAAAGAGAGAGACTAAGCGACCACCAACTGGAAATTGAAAAAGGCAGATACAAGAAATCCTGGCAGCCTAGAGAGAATAGAATATGCGATCAATGTCTGGCTGGCGAGGTTGAAACAGAAATGCATTTCCTCCTAAAATGCGAAAAATTCAACACATCAAGAAACATATTATTCAACAAGCTAAGCCAAACAACCCCAGATTTCAAGGAATTGGATGATCTGTCAAAATTGAGATTAGTCCTAGGAGAAGGAGACAGACCATACCTTGGGGCCAAATATGTAACAACATGTCACAACCTGAGGACTGTTTAAAATTAAGACTGTTTAAAATTAATATTGAACGTACCAAATGAAGTACAAAGACTGTTTAAAATTAATATTGTTTAAAAGTAATATTGTATGTACCCAACAAATGTCAAATCGATTGACACCTACAGAATGTTAGAAACTGTACCTTTTTGCAATGTCAGCTTTGGCAATATGGTTCTCTGTAAACTTGAATTGAATTGACAGAGAAAGGTGGAGAGAGAGAAACAGAGAAAGCTGGAGAGAGAGAGACAGAGAAAGCTGGAGAGAGAGAGAGACAGAGAAAGCTGGAGAGAGAGAGACAGAGAAAGTTGGAGAGAGAGAGACAGAGAAAGCTGGAGAGAGAGAGAGAGAAAGCTGGAGAGAGAGAGACAGAGAAAGCTGGCGAGAGAGAGACAGAGAAAGCTGGAGAGAGAGAGACAGAGAAAGCTGGAGAGAGAGAGACAGAGAAAGCTGGAGCGAGAGAGACAGAGAAAGCTGGAGAGAGAGAGACAGAGAAAGCTGGAGAGAGAGAGACAGAGAAAGCTGGCGAGAGAGAGACAGAGAAAGCTGGAGAGAGAGAGACAGAGAAAGCTGGAGAGAGAGACAGAGAAAGCTGGAGAGAGAGAGACAGAGAAAGCTGGCGAGAGACAGAGAAAGCTGGAGAGAGAGACAGAGAAAGCTGGAGAGAGAGAGAGAAAGCTGGCGAGAGAGAGACAGAGAAAGCTGGCGAGAGAGGGACAGAGAAAGCTGGCGAGAGAGAGACAGTAAGCTGGAGAGAGAGACAGAGAAAGCTGGTGAGAGAGAGACAGAGAAAGCTGGCGAGAGAGGGACAGAGAAAGCTGGCGAGAGAGAGACAGAGAAAGCTGGCGAGAGAGAGAGAGAAAGCTGGAGAGAGAGACAGAGAAAGCTGGCGAGAGAGATACAGAGAAAGCTGGAGAGAGAGAGAGAGAAAGCTGGAGAGAGAGACAGAGAAAGCTGGAGAGAGAGAGAAAGCTGGAGAGAGAGAGAAAGCTGGAGAGAGAGAGAGAGAAAGCTGGAGAGAGAGAGAGAGAGAAAGCTGGAGAGAGAGACAGAGAAAGCTGGAGAGAGAGAGTCAGAGAAAGCTGGAGAGAGAGAGACAGAGAAAGCTGGTGAGAGAGAGACAGAGAAAGCTGGAGAGAGAGAGAGACAGAGAAAGCTGGAGAGAGAGAGACAGAGAAAGCTGGAGAGAGAGAGAGAGAGAAAGCTGGAGATAGAGAGACAGAGAAAGCTGGAGAGAGAGATACAGAGAAAGCTGGCGAGAGAGAGAGACAGAGAAAGCTGGAGAGAGAGACAGAGAAAGCTGGAGAGAGAGAGAGACAGAGAAAGCTGGAGAGAGAGAGACAGAGAAAGTTGGAGAGAGAGAGACAGAGAAAGCTGGAGAGAGAGAGAGAGAAAGCTGGAGAGAGAGAGAGAGAGAAAGCTGGCGAGAGAGAGACAGAGAAAGCTGGAGAGAGAGAGAGAGAAAGCTGGAGAGAGAGACAGAAAGCTGGAGAGAGAGACAGAGAAAGCTGGCGAGAGAGAGACAGAGAAAGCTGGCGAGAGAGAGACAGAGAAAGCTGGCGAGAGAGAGACAGAGAAAGCTGGAGAGAGAGAGAGACAAACGCACCGATTTCTTCACCCAGAGAAGAGGCGTCCGGCAGGGCTGCAATTTGAGCCCGACCCTGTTCAACATATACATAAATGAATTAGCAGACATGCTGGAGCAAAGCGAGTCACCAGGTCTCCGTCTCCTGGATGGAGAAGTGAAGTCCCTGTTCTATGCGGACGACCTGGTTCTGCTGTCTCCCACAGAACAGGGATTACAGCAACAACTAGACCTACTCGACAAATACTGCCAAAATTGGGCTCTAACAGTAAATCTAAAGAAAACCAACATCATGATTTTTCAGAAAAGACCCAGATGTCAGGAAAACAAATACCAGTTTACCCTCAGTGATACCACTATAGGACACACTATGAGCTACACCTACCTTGGTCCAACTATTACAGCATCAGGGAGCTTCAGCATAGCAGTGAATGCACTAAAAGAAAAAGCCCGAAGAGCCCTATATGCAATAAAAAGAAAATTCTACAACATCCAAATCCCAATCAAAATCTGGCTCAAAATTTTTGACAGCATAATCCTGCCCATTGCACTGTACGGTAGTGAAGTATGGGGCCCGCTAAATCACCAAAGCTACACTAAATGGGAAAAACACACAATAGAAGCCCTACATGCAGAATTCTGCCGAAGCATCCTTCGCACCCAAAGAAAAACGCCAACAAATGCATGCAGAGCCGAACTAGGCAGATACCCACTGATAATAAACATCCAAAAACGAGCACTAAACTTCCTAAATCACCTCAAATCTAGCTCCCCAGACACCCTTCATTTCAAAGCCTTTCAGACCCAAGAGCTAAACCCAGAAAAGAGTCCCCTGAGTCAGCTGCTACTGAAACTAAGTACTCAGCCGGACCCTGACCAGCCCCAGACCAACACAGCCGTCCAAACACCAATCCGAGTGAACCAAATCATTAAAAAATGCAAAGAAACCTACCTGGAACATTGGAACAAAATAACCGAAAGCCAAAGCAGATTAGAATGTTACCGGGCCCTAAAAAGAGAATATAAACTGGCAGACTACCTCACGACCATCAGAGACACAAAACAGAGACAGACCCTCACCAGGTACAGACTAAGCGACCACCAACTGGAAATTGAAAAAGGCAGATACAAGAAATCCTGGCAGCCTAGAGAGAATAGAATATGCGATCAATGTCTGGCTGGCGAGGTTGAAACAGAAATGCATTTCCTCCTAAAATGCGAAAAATTCAACACATCAAGAAACATATTATTCAACAAGCTAAGCCAAACAACCCCAGATTTCAAGGAATTGGATGATCTGTCAAAATTGAGATTAGTCCTAGGAGAAGGAGACAGACCATACCTTGGGGCTAAATATGTAACAACATGTCACAACCTGAGGACTGTTTAAAAGTAAGACTGTTTAAAATTAATATTGAACGTACCAAATGAAGTAGAAAGACTGTTTAAAATTAATATTGTTTAAAAGTAATATTGTATATACCCAACAAATGTCAAATCGATTGACACCTACAGAATGTTGGAAAACTGTACCTTTTTGCAATGTAAGCTTTGGCAATATGGTTCTCTGTAAACTTTCATGCCAATAAAGCATTTGAACTGAACTGAACTGAACTGAAAGCTAGAGAGAGAGAGAGAAAGCTGGCGAGAGAGAGAAAGCTGGCGAGAGAGATACAGAGAAAGCTGGAGAGAGAGAGAGAGAAAGCTGGAGGGAGAGACAGAGAAAGCTGGAGAGAGAGACAGAGAAAGCTGGCGAGAGAGAGACAGAGAAAGCTGGCGAGAGAGAGACAGAGAAAGCTGGCGAGAGAGAGACAGAGAAAGCTGGAGAGAGAGAGACAGAGAAAGCTGGAGAGAGAGAGACAGAGAAAGCTGGCGAGAGAGAGACAGAGAAAGCTGGAGAAAGAGAGAGAGAAAGCTGGAGAGAGAGACAGAGAAAGCTGGAGAGAGAGAGAAAGCTGGAGAGAGAGAGAAAGCTGGAGAGAGAGAGAGAGAAAGCTGGTGAGAGAGAGAGAGAGAAAGCTGGAGAGAGAGAGAGAGAAAGCTGGAGAGAGAGAGAGGGAAAGCTGGAGAGAGAGAGGGAAAGCTGGCGAGAGAGAGACAGAGAAAGCTGGAGAGAGAGAGAGAGGAAAGCCAAAGCAGATTAGAATGTTACCGGGCCCTAAAAAGAGAATATAAACTGGCAGACTACCTCACGACCATCAGAGACACAAAACAGAGACAGACCCTCACCAGGTACAGACTAAGCGACCACCAACTGGAAATTGAAAAAGGCAGATACAAGAAATCCTGGCAGCCTAGAGAGAATAGAATATGCGATCAATGTCTGGCCGGCGAGGTTGAAACAGAGATGCATTTCCTCCTAAAATGCGAAAAATTCAACACATCAAGAAACATATTATTCAACAAGCTAAGCCAAACAACCCCAGATTTCAAGGAATTGGATGACCTGTCAAAATTGAGATTAGTCCTAGGAGAAGGAGACAGACCATACCTTGGGGCCAAATATGTAACAACATGTCACAACCTGAGGACTGTTTAAAAATTAAGACTGTTTAAAATTAATATTGAACGTACCAAATGAAGTACAAAGACTGTTTAAAATTAATATTGTTTAAAAGTAATATTGTATGTAACCAACAAATGTCAAATCGATTGACACCTACAGACTGTTGGAAAACTGTACCTTTTTGCGATGTAAGCTTTGGCAATATGGTTCTCTGTAAACTTTCATGCCAATAAAGCATTTGAATTGAATTGAATTGAATTGAATTGAGAGAGAGTTCGCGGCTGCTCCGAGTAACTCGGGAGAGAGAAACAGCGAGAGAAACAGCGAGAAATAGCGAGAGAGAAACAGCGAGAGAGAGCGCTGAGAGAATCACAGATACACACTGAGACAGAGGCCTGAACCGCGAGACCGGAGACCGGGAGGAGCAGCCCGAACCAGGACAGTAAATAAGAGGCCTGGGGAGGGTGAACCCGAGAACGCGAGGCCCAGAGACCGCGGGATCGGAGACCGGGAGGAGCGGCCCGAACCGGGAAAACGAGTAAGAGGCCTGGGGAGGGCGAACCCGAGACCGCAAGGTCGGAGAACGGGAGGAGCGGCCCGGACCGGGAAAACAAGTAAGAGGCCTGGGGAGGGTGAACCCGAGACCGCGAGGCCCAGAGACCGCGGGAACGGAGACCGGGAGACCAGGGCAGAAAACAGCCTGGTGAGTCAAAAAACCCGGGGGCCTGAGACCGACACGACGACGCGAAGAGATCCGCCCAGAGCGCGGAAAGCGAATGAGTCCGGGGCACGGAGAGTGGACGAGTTTGGAGCACGGAGAGAGAGAGCGAGTCCGAGACCCGGAGAGCGAGTGAGAGAGTCGGAAGAGGAAAAAAGAAAAATAAATAAATAAATAAAGCCGGAGAAATAAGTTTTACCTAATTCTACCTTAGTTTCATTTTAGTTAAAGTTAGTTCGGAAAACGTTTAATTTTATTTAAATTTAGTTCGAAAAAAACCTGAAAAAAGAACAACAAACCCGCGAGGAAAAGGAATAGAAACCCGAGAGAAACGATAAACTACCCGAACCAAGAGCCTGTGAGAGAAAGAGAAAGATAAACCTTTAAGAGCAGCTATATCAAAGATGAACCCCTGAAAAACTCCCAATTTTGGACCTAAAAGTGGGCTAAGGTGGAACACGACACAAAAAAGAGAAAAAAAAAAGTTATCTATCTGAGACAAAAAAACAAACGACTACAATGAGCAGGGAAATGATATATCCTGAGCAATGCACAAAAAATAAAGCAAAGGAAAAATACAAGTACACAACACTAAAAAATAACCCAGAGATCCTCTACGTTGACTATACCACACACAAAGGGACTAAGCTGAAGAACAACCTCATATTCTACACCGAATACGTCACCTCCTGGAAGGAGACTTTACAAAAACACTACGCATACGTCTCCAGTGAAGGTATTGGCAGTGGAGGCAGACTGAAAATATGTAAAGATGGAAACCTAGATAAAGATGACCCCCTGCTAACCATAAGCTACTACAACAAAAATAGAAAGATCATGATACAGGGGAATGTGGAAAATCTGGACTCCTTCGAAAAGGAATTCCCCCAGTTGAAAACTAAGGCAGACACAAAGAGGACCAATGGACAGGAAACAAAAGAGAGTCGAACAGAGGATGATGAGAGCCAAGTGGAGGAAGAAGAAGAGAGACCAGCAGAGGAAAACACCTCCCTGTCCATCTCCACCCCCCCCACACCTCTCAACGAAAACAAAATGATGAAAGAGAATCTGGCCAAACTAGAACTTGATTTCAACGAATACAGAGAAACACTGGCCAAGAATTTGAAGGAGGAATTCAAACAGCTAAAAACGGAACACGAGTCCACCATCCACAAACTGAGAAAGACCATAGAGGAGCAAAGAAATGAGATCAAAGAACTCCGTACTCAACAAAACAAAACGAAGGAGACCGTAGAAAGGCTCAGCAGGCAACACAAACCTCTTAAGGTCCAAAAACCTGAGGACACAAAAACACACACAAGGACACAGAACCCGCGGGATGCCACCCCACACGAAGACACACCGAAAGCCACAAACCCCGCTCCAACCAGCCCTCAGTCGAGTCATGCCCAGACTACTGCTACCCAGTCCTCACACACAGGAACACAAAAACCGACAGATACCCCCCCAAACGATGACACACCGAAAGCCCCAAACCCCGCTCCTGCCACACAACATATCCCAGAAACCCAGCCAACAACCAGCCACCAGGCGAGTCCTACCCAGACTACTGTTACCCAGTCTGAAAAACCAGCCCCTCAGGCGGTCCTGCTGACCGACTCCAACGGAAAGTTTCTGGACCCCCAGAGGCTGTTCCCAGACCATCAAGTCCTGAAAGAATGGTGCAGCAACACAGACCAAGCAATGAAGATCCTGAACAAAGAATCCCTTGGAAGCCCCAAATGGATTGTGATCCACACAGGCACGAACGACCTACGCACCCTACAGGAAGGCACTGCTAGGGCGGTGAGCAGGATGGCGGAAAAGGCCAGCAGGGAATTCCCCGAGGCGCGGATCGTGATCTCCACACTACTGCCCAGAAAGGACACCCCAGCCTATATAATCCACAACACCAACAGGGAGATCGACACGAGATGTTCTGTCCTCCCCAACGTCTCCCTGGCCCATCATCCAAACATCAACACAAGGGACCTCTATGACGAAATACATCTACTCAAACAGCGGATGTGGGTCTTCGCAAGAAACCTCATAAACACTGCCAAAAGACGCAGCCCTCCCACCCCCTCTACCATTGGGAGCCCAAACAGGACCACCAATGTCCCCCAACCCCCTTTACAAAACCAACAACAGAACCGTGCTTTTATACCTGACCCAAGACCCCCCTCTAGACCACAGACTGTAGACCAAGAACTGAGAAAGATCATGACGATGCTGAACAGCCTGATAGAAAGCCGGAGAAATTATTAATATTGTTATTTATCATTATCATTATTGTTATCTTATCAGTATTATTACTATTATTAGATAGATATATGTGCATGCCTCATGAAATTTATACTAAATCATCATTTAGCATTATAGAAAATAGTGTTTCCACACTCATCCCACAAAATAGGTCCATTTAATTTCGTTTTATTGAACTATATAAATGCGTTCTTTCCACATAAGCTGCTGGAATATCCAGGGCCTCCGCTCCTCAACTTTTGGGATGAAGAGTACAGACCCTGAATTCCTAAAAGCTATCAAAGACATTGATATAATTGTGTTAACAGAAACATGGTGCCAAAAGGACGTGCCGACCCACTGTCCTCCAATGTACCATGAAATCTTTGTGCCCTCAGTAAAGAACACTAAAACACGCAAGGGCAGAACCTCCGGGGGAATATTGGTGTGGTATAAGGGAGAACTGGACAAACACATCTCACCGGTAAAACAGGGAAAATCACACGTATGGCTAAAACTAGATAAAAATATAGGAATAGCAAAAAAAGATGTTTACTTATGTGCGATCTACATACCTCCAATAGAATCGCCATATTTCGAAGAGGAGTTATTTGATACTCTCCACATGGAAATCAGCCATTTCCAGGCCCAAGGAAAGGTGATAATATGTGGGGACCTAAATGCAAGGACCGGTTGTGAACCTGACTTCATAGACCCACAGGGAAACAACCATGTGTTTGGCCAGACCCCTTTAGATGTCACACCAGCCATCGCAAATCGGAACAACCTTGATCGTGAAATAAATAAAAGCGGTGGGGAGGTAGTGCAACTCTGCCGAGCCTTAGGCCTGTACATAGTTAACGGTAGGTTCAGAGGGGACTCCCTAGGGAGACTCACATACTCCTCAACTCTTGGGTCTAGTGTGGTGGACTATACAATCACTGACCTGGACCCCTGCGATATCAACTCATTCACTGTCAGGCAGCAATCCCCCCTCTCAGACCATAACCAAATAAATATGTACCTTAAACTTTCTGCCCAAACTACAGACACAAAAAAGGAACCCAGTAAGCTCCATAAAATAAACCAGACATACAGATGGGCCCCAGACAGTGGCGAAAAATTCATCACAGCACTAAAGTCACCTGAGCTCACAAGTAAAATATCAAAATTTAAAGAAAACCCATACGAGATCACCAGAGATGGTGTAAACATGGCCATAGAGGATATAAATATGATCTTCCATGAGGCAGCTGTAAAAGCCGACCTTGTGAAACAGAAGAGGAAGCGTCACAAAAGACAAAATAAAAATAAGAAATGGTTTGACCACGAATGCAAAAATGCCAGAAAAGACCTGAGAAAAATATCAAACCAAACGCATCGCCAACCAAACAATCCGGACCTACGTACTAGATACAATGAAACCCTCAAAAGATATAAACACACCATTAGGAACAAAACACAAAACTATACCCACAAAATACTCGAAGAAATTGAAAACTCCACCAATCCAAAACAATTCTGGGAAATGTGGAATAACCTGAGTACAACACAATTGCAAGCATTACCAATCCAAGATGGCGACATCTGGAGAACACATTTTGAAAACCTCTACAAAGACATCCCAATAAACGAAACAAACCCAAGTCAACATCAGGTCACAGAAAAACTCCACACATTAGAAGCAACAATTAAAGACAACCAAAACCCTCTAGACTCCCCAATCACATGGAAAGAATTGGCCACAAAAACAAAATCTCTCCACCTAAAGAAAGCCTGTGGCCCAGACAACATCAAAAATGAAATGCTCAAGTTCAGCAATATGGAGATGCAGGGTGCGATACTCAAACTATTCAACATCATATTACGCTCAGGCTGTTTTCCCGATATCTGGTGCCAAGGACTAATCTCCCCCATATATAAAAGTGGAAACAAATTAGACCCAAATAACTACCGCGGCATCTGTGTCAACAGTTGTCTAGGGAAGTTATTCTGCAGTATTCTAAACAGTAGATTACTTGATTTTCTTAACAAACATAATATCCTCAGAAAAAAACAAATAGGCTTTCTTCCAAAACACCGCACAGCTGACCATATCTATACCCTTCACACCCTCATTGGAAAACATATACACCAAACAAAAAATGGGAAAATATTCGCCTGTTTCATCGACTTCAAGAAAGCCTTTGACTCTATATGGCACGAAGGGCTCTATTATAAACTTCTTCAGTGTGGAATAGGGGGCAAAGTCTATGACCTTATTAAATCAATGTATCTGAAAAACAAATGCGGGGTCAAAATTGGAGACAAACGCACCGATTTCTTCACCCAGAGAAGAGGCGTCCGGCAGGGCTGCAATTTGAGCCCGACCCTGTTCAACATATACATAAATGAATTAGCAGACATGCTGGAGCAAAGCGAGTCACCAGGTATCCGTCTCCTGGATGGAGAAGTGAAATCCCTGTTCTATGCGGACGACCTGGTTCTGCTGTCTCCCACAGAACAGGGATTACAGCAACAACTAGACCTACTCGACAAATACTGCCAAAATTGGGCTCTAACAGTAAATCTAAAGAAAACCAACATCATGATTTTTCAAAAAAGGCCCAGATGTCAGGAAAACAAATACCAGTTTACCCTCAGTGATACCACTATAGGACACACTATGAGCTACACCTACCTTGGTCTAACTATTACAGCATCAGGGAGCTTCAGCATAGCAGTGAATGCACTAAAAGAAAAAGCCCGAAGAGCCCTATATGCAATAAAAAGAAAATTCTACAACATCCAAATCCCAATCAAAATCTGGCTCAAAATATTTGACAGCATAATCCTGCCCATTGCACTGTACGGTAGTGAAGTATGGGGCCCGCTAAATCACCAAAGCTACACTAAATGGGAAAAACACACAATAGAAGCCCTACATGCAGAATTCTGCCGAAGCATCCTTCGCACCCAAAGAAAAACGCCAACAAATGCATGCAGAGCCGAACTAGGCAGATACCCACTGATAATAAACATCCAAAAACGAGCACTAAACTTCCTAAATCACCTCAAATCCAGCTCCCCAGACACCCTTCATTTCAAAGCCTTTCAGACCCAAGAGCTAAACCCAGAAAAGAGTCCCCTGAGTCAGCTGCTACTGAAACTAAGTACTCAGCCGGACCCTGACCAGCCCCAGACCAACACAGCCGTCCAAACACCAATCCGAGTGAACCAAATCATTAAAAAATGCAAAGAAACCTACCTGGAACATTGGAACAAAATAACCGAAAGCCAAAGCAGATTAGAATGTTACCGGGCCCTAAAAAGAGAATATAAACTGGCAGACTACCTCACGACCATCAGAGACACAAAACAGAGACAGACCCTCACCAGGTACAGACTAAACGACCACCAACTGGAAATTGAAAAAGGCAGATACAGGAAATCCTGGCAGCCTAGAGAGAATAGGATATGCGATCAATGTCTGGCTGGCGAGGTTGAAACAGAAATGCATTTCCTCCTAAAATGCGAAAAATTCAACACATCAAGAAACATATTATTCAACAAGCTAAGCCAAACAACCCCAGATTTCAAGGAATTGGATGATCTGTCAAAATTGAGATTAGTCCTAGGAGAAGGAGACAGACCATACCTTGGGGCCAAATATGTAACAACATGTCACAACCTGAGGACTGTTTAAAATTAAGACTGTTTAAAATTAATATTGAACGTACCAAATGAAGTACAAAGACTGTTTAAAATTAATATTGTTTAAAAGTAACATTGTATGTACCCAACAAATGTCAAATCGATTGACACCTACAGAATGTTAGAAAACTGTACCTTTTTGCAATGTAAGCTTTGGCAATATGGTTCTCTGTAAACTTTCATGCCAATAAAGCATTTGAATTGAATTGAATTGAATTGAATTGAAAGCTGGCGAGAGAGAGACAGAGAAAGCTGGAGCGAGAGAGACAGAGAAAGCTGGAGAGAGAGAGAGAGAAAGCTGGCGAGAGAGAGACAGAGAAAGTTGGAGAGAGAGAGACAGAGAAAGCTGGAGAGAGAGAGAGAGAAAGCTGGAGAGAGAGAGACAGAGAAAGCTGGAGAGAGAGAGACAGAGAAAGCTGGAGAGAGAGAGACAGAGAAAGCTGGAGAGAGAGAGACAGAGAAAGCTGGCGAGAGAGAGACAGAGAAAGCTGGAGAGAGAGAGACAGAAAGCTGGAGAGAGAGACAGAGAAAGCTGGCGAGAGAGAGACAGAGAAAGCTGGCGAGAGAGAGACAGAGAAAGCTGGCGAGAGAGAGGCAGAGAAAGCTGGCGAGAGAGAGACAGAGAAAGCTGGCGAGAGAGAGACAGAGAAAGCTGGAGAGAGAGAGAGACAGAGAAAGCTGGAGAGAGAGAGAGAGAAAGCTGGAGAGAGAGAGAGAAAGCTGGCGAGAGAGATACAGAAAAAGCTGGAGAGAGAGAGAGAAAGCTGGAGAGAGAGACTGAGAAAGCTGGAGAGAGAGACAGAGAAAGCTGGCGAGAGAGAGACAGAGAAAGCTGGCGAGACAGAGACAGAGAAAGCTGGCGAGAGAGAGACAGAAAGCTGGCGAGAGAGAGAGAGAAAGCTGGCGAAAGAGAAACAGAGAAAGCTGGCGAGAGAGAGAAAATGAAATGCTCAAGTTCAGCAATATGGAGATGCAGGGTGCGGTACTCAAATTATTCAACATCATATTACGTTCAGGCTGTTTTCCCGATATCTGGTGCCAAGGACTAATCTCCCCCATATATAAAAGCGGAAACAAATCAGACCCAAATAACTACCGCGGCATCTGTGTCAACAGTTGTCTAGGGAAGTTATTCTGCAGTATTCTAAATAGTAGATTACTTGATTTTCTTAACAAACATAATATCCTCAGAAAAAACCAAATAGACTTTCTTCCAAAACAGCGCACCGCCGACCATATCTATACCCTTCACACCCTCATTGAAAAACATATATGTAGCCAAGTGGGAAAATGCAGTGAATATTTAAGTCCACTAGATGGCGCGGTTCATTTTCCCCTTTAGAATTTGAGAAAAGGGTTATGGGTAAGGCCATGTGATGCCAAAGGAACCTCCCCTTTCTTCACAGCCTCCATTTTCTAGATCCAGCGTGGGGGGTGTGCTCAGGAGAGTTGGGGTGAATATGACTTTTTAAATGAACTTAGTCTGCGTAAAGTACAACTAAAACAGCATTTACTGCAGCCAGACATAGTTTTAAAGTGATATTGTTTCCCAAATCACTCGATATCACGGGGATGCTTGTAGATTGTCCCACCATGTGCTGGTGTTAACCTTTGTTAAAATTGTTGTTGAGCCCTTGGGGCTACGTTTCGAACGAGTTTAATACTTTCTGTTTGCTTGTAAGAGGTGACAAGTGATAACGGGACATACGAATGTATGGTATGATATGTTTTGTTTTGTATAATGATTGTTAGTTAATTAACTGCCTTCACCTGTGGTTTGCCTCATGTTCTGTTTTGCAGCAAGCCACTGCCGTATTTTGTCGACTGTGTTTTATGTATTTACAATTTCATCCTAAACCTAGACCCAAGTTATTAATACAGAATAAAAAACCCCAAAAACGAAAGTTCGTGTCCTGTGCTGCTCCATTTCGCCAGGCTACACATTTTGGTACCAGGAGTGGGGTCTGTTAGCTTGGAGTTTCTCAGGTTTGGGAAAGTTACATAAAATACGGCAGTGGGGGAAGAGCGGTGTGGTGCCAAGTGGACCTGGAGACGGACGGAGAGTGCTGCCTGGGGTTGCTAAGGAGGACCAGACCAGACAGACGGGATCCAGAGGGCGCCAGGACCAATCTGGGAGAGGACCCATCAAGGCACCGAGGAGGGACACCATTGGAGAAGAATCGTCACAGCGGCCATCCCATTCAGTGACTGTCAGGGACTTGTGAACTGAGTCAAAATGTTAGACCCTCCTGAGGAGGCGGGTGGAGCTCACAATTCGGATGGTGAGGACAATACCTCGAGTGTGGGTGAGGGCAACCAGATAGATCAACTCAAGGCACAGATTTCAGAGTTGAAAAAAAGCCATGACCAAGCAATGGCAATTATTGCCACTCTAGGTAATGGGGCAACCAAGTCATATGTGTATGTACCCAGAGAGCGTCAGATCCAACCATTCAGTGGTGAGGTATCTAAAGATAGTCGTTCAGTTGATGAGTTCATTGAAGAGGTTGAAAGTGTACTACGAGCTAGAGATCAGACTCCTGCAGAGCAGGTAGATTTCATTCGATCTTTGTTGAGGGGGGCAGCCCTACAGGAAATTAGGTTACGGTTGGGTGGAGAGTCTAAGCAGCCCAGTGACCTGTTCAGTTACCTAAGGGGGGCTTTCACCGAAAAACGCAGTGAGTCCCAGCTGTTAGAAACTTTCTATGGACGCAAGCAAGAAGAGGGTGAAGGTTTCCAAGAATACTCACATGCACTCTCTCAGATTATTAGAACTTTGGTAAAGCAATCACCTGATGCTGTGCCGGACACAAAACGGGTTGTCAGAAACAGATTTGTTGATGGTGTTAGAGATCCCTCACTCCGGAGAGAGTTGCGCAAGTTTGTACAAGACAACCCCCAGTCTACCCTGTTCGATGTACGTGAGGAAGCTGCCTTATGGTCCTTAGAAGACCAGCCCTGTAGCACTAAAGTTGCAAAGAGCAAGAATGTAGTGTGTGACAGTACGGGGAGGGATCTTCAGTGTTCTGCCATTGGGGTACCAGGCAGCCAGGCTGTCACTTTACAGGATGTTCTTAAAGTGGTGGCGGAACAGGGTAAAGCTATCGGGGAACTAACAGAGGCAGTACGGGGTCTTGCTCTACAGAAGGAAAACACGGGTAATGACAAGGTTGGGAAACCTAGAGCCAAGCCAAAGTTCACTGATGAAGGTCAGCCTATTTGCTTTAAGTGCAACGGGGCGGGGCACATTGCCAAACAGTGTCCTCAGAAGCACGAGGTAGCAAACACATCCACCAATGCTGGCTGGGGTGCAGGAAAACTAACTCCCTCGATTGCCATGAGCCGGGCAATGCGAGGAAAACCTGCAGGCTCTCAGAACAGTGCTGGTATTCGTGACAGATTTCTTGACCGTGCAGTAGGTAAATGTCCAGTAGTAGATCTCAAGATTGGGGGGGTTACTGCTAACTGTTTACTGGATACCGGGAGCCAAGTCAGCACTATTACTGAAGTTTTTTTCAGAGAGCACTTACTTGGGAGGGATGAGGATATGCTGCCTACAACCGGGTGGCTTAAGATCACTGCCGCCAACGGGTTGGACATTCCCTACTTGGGCTACCTTGAGTTAGACGTTGAAACTATGGGCATAACCTTACCTGAATGTGGTTTCCTGGTAGTCAAAGAGCATCAGCAGTCACAGCCTGCAGCACCAGGTCTTATTGGTATGAACATCATCAGCCGATGCAGACAACTAGTTCATGCTGAGTTTGACACTACTCTAGGGGGAAAGTTGGATTCAGATTGGAGGGAAGCATTTCAGCAAGTACAACAGTGTAACATCACTCCAAAGTCATCTTCTGTCCGTGTAGCTGGTAGGGGTGCTGTACATGTGCCTGCGTCTTCCATAGCTACAGTCTACGTAAAGGGACTTAAAACTCAGTCAGGTGGCAGCACTAAAATGCTGTTGGAGCCAGGTAACACACCATTGCCAGGTGGCCTGGTAGTTGTCCCCACTCTAGTTGAATCAAAGGGACATTTATTTCCAGTGCAGGTGGTAAATTTCTCTGAGGAGGATGTGTGGTTAAACCCCAGGACCAGGCTTGGTATTCCGACTCAGGCAGAGTGTGTAGACAAGGACTCCTGTGAGGTGCGATTTCAACGCATCTCCGCTGACACAGAGGAAGTAACTGTTGGCAGACAAGAAGGACAGATGACAGACCAAGACATTCAGTTGCTTTTGGACAAACTACACATAGGTGGCACACAGGGCCAACAAGCAGAGTTAGGTGCACTTTTAGCCAGGTATTCGGAAGTATTTGCTTTTAAGGATGAGGACCTAGGCTACACTGATAAAGTTGAGCATGAGATTAACTTGGTAGATGACGCACCAGTTACAGAGCCATACCGTCGTATCCCACCTACACTGTACAAAGAGGTGAGGGACCACATCACTAAGCTTTTAAGAAAGCGTGTCATCCAGGAGAGCAATAGTTCATACGCTTCACCCATAGTGGTAGTTCGTAAGACTGATGGAGACATACGACTATGTGTTGACTTTAGGAAACTAAACTCAAAAACCAGACGTGACGCATTTCCTTTGCCCCGCATTGACGAGAGTTTTGATGCCCTTCATGGTGCAAAGTTCTTCTCGACCATTGATCTTGCAAGTGGGTACCACCAGGTTGCTGTTCGTGAAAGTGACAGGCCTAAGACTGCTTTTACAACTCCTTTTGGCCTTTTTGAGTACCTCAGAATGCCTTTTGGTGTCTGTAATGGACCTGCGACTTTTCAACGACTTATGCAAGTGACTATGAGCGACTTAGTGTTCCACATCCTATTAGTGTATTTAGATGACATCCTTGTGTTCTCTCAGACCTTCCCGGACCATTTAGAGAGGCTTGAGACAGCTCTAAGACGACTGAAAGAGACAGGTTTGAAAGTAAAGCTTGAAAAGTGTCACTTCCTGCAGCAGGAAGTCAGGTTCCTTGGGCATCAAATTTCAGGGGAGGGTAAAGGGACAGATCCAGAGAAAATTGCCGCCGTAAAGAAGTGGCCGGTCCCCAGTACAGTCAAAGATCTGAGGTCATTTCTTGGTTTCTGTAGTTATTACAGGAGGTTCATTGAGGATTTTTCTAAACGAGCTGGCCCTCTCCATGACGTAGTCAATGCATGCCTTAGGGAAGACAGCCCAGCAAAAGCAAAACGGTTGTTTGAAGGTTCATGGACAGCGGCGTGCCAAGCTGCTTTCGAACAGCTGAAAGAAAAGCTGATCAGTGCTCCAGTGTTAGGTTACGCAGATTTCACTCAGCCTTTTATTGTAGAGACGGATGCCAGTAACCTAGGATTAGGTGCCATCCTCCACCAGCAGCAGGGAGATAGGAAGAGAGTGATAGCATATGCCAGTAGGAGGCTCCGTAATGCTGAAAGAAATGACAGAAACTACAGCAGTATGAAACTAGAGCTCCTCGCCCTCAAATGGGCTGTTTCAGAGAAATTTCGAGGTTACCTTCTAGGTTCCAAGTTCACTGTCATAACAGATAACAACCCCCTGTGTCACCTTTCTACAGCTAAGTTAGGTGCTGTTGAGCAAAGATGGGTGGCTCAGTTAGCTGTTTTTGACTTTGACGTCAAGTACCGCCCAGGCCGCTGTAATGCAGCAGCAGATGCCCTCTCTAGGCAGCCGTTAGCAGGGGAGCCCGAGTCAGACAGTGGGGATGCGGACTATGATGGTTGTGTGGCCATATGTAATGTCACTCACAAGGGAACAGCTCTAGGACCAGACTTAGGGACAGCAGGAGTCAAGTGCTGTAAAGTCAGACAGATCCGTGTTTCGGACGCAGAAGAAAGTACTGAGCGTAGTGAGTTGCAGGGTAACACACCAACACTTCCCGGTTACTCTAAAGAGGAACTACGTAAGTTTCAGGACACAGACCCCACCCTCAGCGTGTTTAGGAAGTTTTGGGGTGAGCAGCGAAGGCCAACTTACAAGGAGAGGTCGCAGTTATCCAAGCTAGTATTATCCACGTTAAAGCAGTGGCCCCGTATTTGTGAGCAAGATGGTTTGTTGTACCGTGTAATCGAGGATGTCCATGTTGGTGAGTGTCACCAGCTACTACTGCCCTCTTGTTTGAAAGAAGTCGTGCTTGAAGGTGTGCATGATCGTATGGGCCATCAGGGAATAGAGCGCACACAGAACCTTTTGAGACAGAGATGTTTTTGGGTTGGGATGTATGGGGATGTGGAACAGTGGGTCAAGAAATGCGAGAGGTGTGTTTTGACAAAAATGCCCCACCCCAAGATACATGCCCCTATGAAATCATTTCTAGCCTCCCGGCCCCTTGAAGTAGTTGCTGTAGATTTCACCATGCTGGAACCGGCCTCCGATGGTCGTGAGAATGTGTTAGTGGTGACCGATGTTTTCACTAAATTCACACAAGCCTTCCCTACTCGGGACCAAAAGGCTGATACCACGGCAAAAGTCCTTCTCAAAGAGTGGTTCATGAAGTATGGGGTCCCAGAAAGATTGCATTCAGACAGAGGTCGAAATTTTGAGAGTGAAATCATTGCCGAGCTGTGTAAGCTTTATGGTGTAAAGAAAACCCGCACTACCCCACACCACCCAGAAGGAAATGCTCAATGTGAGAGATTCAACAGATCTTTACATGATCTTTTGCGTACACTGCCTCCAGAAAAGAAGCGCCGCTGGCCTGAGCACTTATCTGAGTTGGTGTATGCCTACAATGTAACACCCCATGCTACGACTGGCTACTCACCGTACTATCTGCTTTTCGGGGTTCATCCACACCTTCCTGTAGATGCTTTATTAGGTCAGGAGCAAGTGTTAGACAAGAAACATGAGTGGTTGGTTGTCCACCAAGAGCGTTTGAAGGAGGCACATGCAAGGGCAAGAGAGTACACTGAAAAGAAATCAGCTCAAAGAATTGAACTTAACAAAGACAAAGTGTACTGTCCAACCATTGAGGTGGGTCAGTTGGTATACTTACGACACAGGCCTTTGGGTAGGAACAAAATTCAGGATGCGTGGGGTCCTACTGTGTACAGAGTGGTGGAGGTACAGGGCACTACACATGCAGTTGAGCCTTTAGAGGGCGGTCCTTTAAAAAGGGTCCATAGAGTTAATCTTAGGCCATGTGTTACCCCTGTCCCTGAGCCTAGGCGGACGAGAACCAAGTCCCCTGTCACCGTACCCCCTGTCACTCTTTTGACGGAATCGTTGCCAGAGCCCTCTGATACTGAGTTTGTTGTGGTAGAGGAAGTCACCTATCCAGAGTTAACTCAGGAGGAAAAAGTAAACAATGATCCTGTTGGTAACGCCCAAGATGTACAGGAATCAGAGGCTGTTTCTGAGCCAGAGCATTCAGATCCTTCTGAGTGTGGGACTGAGGTTGAGGTACCCATTCCGGCTCCTCGCAGAACTAAAAGAGCCAATGCTGGGGTAAACCCTAACCCATACCATTTGCCTCAGTCAGCCTGTAATGCAGTCTCACTCAGTCCTGAGGTGTTCTCTCATGTTTTATCGAGTCTGGGTACTGCATTTTTTCGAGAAGCTGTAAAAGAAGTGAAAAACGGGTGCTAAGTCACCGAGGACGTTGACTTTAAAGCAGGGGAGAATGTAGCCAAGTGGGAAAATGCAGTGAATATTTAAGTCCACTAGATGGCGCGGTTCATTTTCCCCTTTAGAATTTGAGAAAAGGGTTATGGGTAAGGCCATGTGATGCCAAAGGAACCTCCCCTTTCTTCACAGCCTCCATTTTCTAGATCCAGCGTGGGGGGTGTGCTCAGGAGAGTTGGGGTGAATATGACTTTTTAAATGAACTTAGTCTGCGTAAAGTACAACTAAAACAGCATTTACTGCAGCCAGACATAGTTTTAAAGTGATATTGTTTCCCAAATCACTCGATATCACGGGGATGCTTGTAGATTGTCCCACCATGTGCTGGTGTTAACCTTTGTTAAAATTGTTGTTGAGCCCTTGGGGCTACGTTTCGAACGAGTTTAATACTTTCTGTTTGCTTGTAAGAGGTGACAAGTGATAACGGGACATACGAATGTATGGTATGATATGTTTTGTTTTGTATAATGATTGTTAGTTAATTAACTGCCTTCACCTGTGGTTTGCCTCATGTTCTGTTTTGCAGCAAGCCACTGCCGTATTTTGTCGACTGTGTTTTATGTATTTACAATTTCATCCTAAACCTAGACCCAAGTTATTAATACAGAATAAAAAACCCCAAAAACGAAAGATCGTGTCCTGTGCTGCTCCATTTCGCCAGGCTACATATACACCAAACAAAAAATGGGAAAATATTCGCCTGTTTCATCGACTTCAAGAAAGCCTTTGACTCTATATGGCACGAAGGGCTCTATTATAAACTTCTTCAGTGTGGAATAGGGGGCAAAGTCTATGACCTTATTAAATCAATGTATCTGAAAAACAAATGCGGGGTCAAAATTGGAGACAAACGCACCGATTTCTTCACCCAGAGAAGAGGCGTCCGACAGGGCTGCAATTTGAGCCCGACCCTGTTCAACATATACATAAATGAATTAGCAGACATGCTGGAGCAAAGCGAGTCACCAGGTCTCCGTCTCCTTGATGGAGAAGTGAAATCCCTGTTCTATGCGGACGACCTGGTTCTGCTGTCTCCCACAGAACAGGGATTACAGCAACAACTAGACCTACTCGACAAATACTGCCAAAATTGGGCTCTAACAGTAAATCTAAAGAAAACCAACATCATGATTTTTCAAAAAAGGCCCAGATGTCAGGAAAACAAATACCAGTTTACCCTCAGTGATGCCACTAAAGGACACACTATGAGCTACACCTACCTTGGTCTAACTATTACAGCATCAGGGAGCTTCAGCATAGCAGTGAATGCACTAAAAGAAAAAGCCCGAAGAGCCCTATATGCAATAAAAAGAAAATTCTACAACATCCAAATCCCAATCAAAATCTGGCTCAAAATATTTGACAGCATAATCCTGCCCATTGCACTGTACGGTAGTGAAGTATGGGGCCCGCTAAATCACCAAAGCTACACTAAATGGGAAAAACACACAATAGAAGCCCTACATGCAGAATTCTGCCGAAGCATCCTTCGCACCCAAAGAAAAACGCCAACAAATGCATGCAGAGCCGAACTAGGCAGATACCCACTGATAATAAACATCCAAAAACGAGCACTAAACTTCCTAAATCACCTCAAATCTAGCTCCCCAGACACCCTTCATTTCAAAGCCTTTCAGACCCAAGAGCTAAACCCAGAAAAGAGTCCCCTGAGTCAGCTGCTACTGAAACTAAGTACTCAGCCGGACCCTGACCAGCCCCAGACCAACACAGCCGTCCAAACACCAATCCGAGTGAACCAAATCATTAAACAATGCAAAGAAACCTACCTGGAACATTGGAACAAAATAACCGAAAGCCAAAGCAGATTAGAATGTTACCGGGCCCTAAAAAGAGAATATAAACTGGCAGACTACCTCACGACCATCAGAGACACAAAACAGAGACAGACCCTCACCAGGTACAGACTAAGCGACCACCAACTGGAAATTGAAAAAGGCAGATACAAGAAATCCTGGCAGCCTAGAGAGAATAGAATATACGATCAATGTCTGGCCGGCGAGGTTGAAACAGAAATGCATTTCCTCCTAAAATGCGAAAAATTCAACACATCAAGAAACATATTATTCAACAAGCTAAGCCAAACAACCCCAGATTTCAAGGAATTGGATGACCTGTCAAAATTGAGGTTAGTCCTGGGAGAAGGAGACAGACCATACCTTGGGGCCAAATATGTAACAACATGTCACAACCTGAGGACTGTTTAAAAGTAAGACTGTTTAAAATTAATATTGAACGTACCAAATGAAGTAGAAAGACTGTTTAAAATTAATATTGTTCAAAAGTAATATTGTATGTACCCAACAAATGTCAAATCGATTGACACCTACAGAATGTTGGAAAACTGTACCTTTTTGCTATGTAAGCTTTGGCAATATGGTTCTCTGTAAACTTTCATGCCAATAAAGCATTTGAATTGGAATTGGAATTGGAGAGAGAAAGCTGGAGAGAGAGAGACAGAGAAAGCTGGTGAGAGAGAGACAGAGAAAGCTGGCGAGAGAGAGACAGAGAAAGCTGGCGAGAGAGAGACAGAAAGCTGGAGAGAGAGATAGAGAAAGGTGGAGAGAGAGAGACAGAGAAAGCTGGAGAGAGAGAGACAGAGAAAGCTGGAGAGAGAGACAGAGAAAGCAGGAGAGAGAGAGAGAGAGAGCTGGTGAGAGAGACAGAGAAAGCTGGCGAGAGAGAGACAGAGAAAGCTGGCGAGAGAGAGACAGAGAAAGGTGGAGAGAGAGAGACAGAGAAAGGTGCAGAGAGAGAGACAGAGAAAGCTGGAGAGAGAGAGACAGAGAAAGGTGGAGAGAGAGAGACAGAGAAAGCTGGTGAGAGAGAGACAGAGAAAGCTGGCGAGAGAGAGAGAGAAAGCTGGCGAGAGAGAGACAGAGAAAGCTGGTGAGAGAGAGAGAGAGAAAGCTAGAGAGAGAGACAGAAAGCTGCCGAGAGGGAGAGAGAAAGCTGGAGACAGAGAAAGCTGCCGAGAGAGAGACAGAGAAAGCTGGAGAGAGTGATGTGCCTCAATAATTCCGAGACTCGATGTTAGCGAAACGAAACAAGGCTTTTATTAACTTAGAAAGTAACACGTAAGAGAGAGAGGTATCTTCCTTCTGGAGACTGAGGCCAGACTGAGCTAGCTTACAAAAGGGGCCAGGTATGGGCGGAGCCCTACACACACAGCACATTCCAGCACATTCCAATAAACAATACAATGAGGACTGGGGGAAGGGAAATGACACTGAAACCGACCACAGTCACAGGCAGTGAAGAATGGAATATTTCATCACATTCACCCCTTCTATAGATTTAGTCTGTTCGGGGGTTTGATCGTCCTCTGCGACCGACGTGGCTGTTGTGGTGCCGCGGGTGTCGGCTGGGTGTCCCCGGTAGTCTCCTGGGCCTCTGCCGGGGGTGCCGCCAGGGTTGTTGAAGGGGTAGTTGGTGGGGGTGCCGTTGGTCGATGTTCTTCCGGGGGTGATGAAAGAGTAGTGGGTGGGTAAGAGTTGCTGTGATCGTTGTTGCTGCTATTGCCGTGGTTGTTGTCGATGCCGGCTGGGGCGACGTCTTTTATGGACACAGTGTCCTCCCTTCCGTCGGCGTGCCGGACATATGCGTATTGGGGGTTGGCGTGGAGTAGGTGTACTGGCTCCACGAGAGGGTCCGTCTTGTGGCCCCTCACATGCCTTCGCACGAGTACCGGACCTGGGGTGGAGAGCCATGACGGCATGGATACGCCTGAGGTGGATTTCCGGGGAAAGACAAACATTCGTTCATGAGGCGTGGCATTAGTGGCTGTACACAATAGCGACCGTATCGAATGGAGCACATCCGAGAGGACTTCCTGCCAGCGGGAGATAGGGAGGCCCTTGGTCCTTAGAGCTAGAGTGACTGCTTTCCATACTGTCCCGTTCTCTCGCTCCACTTGGCCGTTACCCCGGGGGTTGTAGCTGGTGGTACGGCTCGTGGCGATCCCCTTGGACAGCATGTACTGGCGTAGCTCTTCACTCATGAAGGACGCCCCCCTATCCGTATGGATGTAGCTCGGCATACCGAACAGGCAGAACAGGCTGTTGAGGCATTTAATGACCGTGGCGCTGGTCATGTCTGGGCAGGGGAAGGCGAATGGGAACCTGGAGTATTCGTCCACAATGTTCAGGAAGTAAACATTGCGGTCGACGGACGGGAGGGGGCTTTTGAAATCTAAGCTGAGCCGCTCAAAGGGCCGTGTAGCTTTGATTAAGTGGGCTCTATCTGGGCGGTAGAACCGAGGCTTGCACTCAGCGCAAGTGCGGCAGTTCCTGGTCAGAGACCGAACTTCCTCAATCGAGTAGGGTAAGTTACGGGACTTTATGAAGTGGAACAGCCGCGTGCCCCTGGGTGGCAGAGGTCGTTGTGGAGGGTCTGTAGCCGATCCCCGGTGGCGCTGGCACACATCCCTCGTGAGAGGGCGTCAGGGGATTCGTTAAGGGCCCCTGGCCGGTAAATGATGTCGTACTCGAAGGTAGAGAGCTCGATCCGCCACCTAAGAATCTTATCATTTTTAATCTTCCCCCTCTGTTTATTATTGAACATAAACGCTACCGACCGCTGGTCGGTAAGTAGGGTGAAGCGTTTGCCGGCTAGGTAGTGGCGCCAGTGGCGCACTGCCTCCACGATGGCTTGGGCCTCCTTTTCCATGGAGGAGTGTCTGATCTCGGGCCCTTGGAGGGTCCTCGAGAAGAAAGCTACGGGCCACCCCGCCTGATTGAGCGTGGCCGCCAAGGCGAAGTCAGACGCATCACTTTCCACTTGAAATGGAGTGTTCTCGTCCACTGCCTGTAGCGTGGCCCGCTCAATATCCTGCTTAATGCTTTTGAAGGCGGCGTGGGCCTCAGCAGAGAGCGGAAAAGAGGATGCTTTCAAGAGGGGGCGGGCTTTGTCGGAGTAGTTGGGGACCCATTGGGAATAATAAGAAAATAACCCCAGGCACCTTTTCAGGGCTTTGGGAGTGTTGGGCAGGGGCAGCTCCCGTAGGGGGCGCAATCGGTCGGGGTCTGGTCCGATTTCCCCATTCTCCACCACGCTGCCTAGTATGCAGAGGCGCTTGGTGTTGAAAACGCACTTGTCCTCGTTGTAGGTGAGGTTGAGTTTTTGTGTGGTTTTCAGGAACCTCTCGAGGTTCGAGTCGTGATCCTGCTGATTGTGGCCGCAGATGGTGACGTTGTCGAGGTAGGGGAAGGTTGCCTGCAAGTGGTGGTCATCGACCATGCGGTCCATCTCCCTCTGAAAAACCGAGACCCCATTCGTCACCCCAAAGGGGACTCTGAGGAATTGGTAGAGGCGTCCGTTCGCCTCGAAGGCGGTGTACGGGCGGTCCTCTTGTCTGATAGGGAGCTGGTGGTACGCTGACTTGAGGTCGATGGTGGAGAACACCCGGTATTGGGCGATTTGGTTCACCATTTCTGATATGCGGGTTAGCGGGTAGGCGTCTAGTTGGGTGTACCTGTTGATCGTTTGACTATAGTCGATCACCATCCGTTTCTTCTCGCTACCCCTTACCACTACCACTTGGGCGCGCCACGGGCTGTTGCTGCGTTCAATAATGCGCTCTTTCAGGAGCCTGTCTACCTCGGTCGCGATAAACCGCCTGTCCTCCCAGCTGTACCTCCTGCTTTTGGTCGCTATTGGCCGGCAGTTAGGGGTAAGGTTCGCGAATAGCGAAGGCAGCTTTACCTTCAGGGTAGCCAGACCGCACACTGTGAGGGGCGGCTGGATCCCACCGTACTTGAGCGTGATGCTTTGGTGGTTGCACTGGAAATCCAGGCCCAAGATCACGCTCGCACATAGGTTCTTCATGAATAATACTTTAAAATTATCGTATACAGTTCCGTTGACGCCCAATTGTACCGTGCAGTAGCCCAGAATGGTCGATGTCTGGGTTTTATCAGCCATAGAGGTGGTACCCTGAGCAGGGACCACCTTTAGGGAGAGTTGCTGTGCCAGTTCAGGGTGGATAAAACTCTCCGTGCTTCCACTGTCAATTAAACATTTAACCCGGCACCCGTTTACCTCGATGTCCACCATTGATTTGGATAGCGGGTGCGGCCTGGTCTGGTCCACTGTGACCGATGCCACTGTAGGGCCCTGATCGATACAAGATGGCGTCCACGCTGTCTGCTCATAAGCTGGCGGGCCCCACGAGGTCGGGCAAGATGGCGTCCAAGATGGCCGCTCCCACGGCGCACACGCGGCGGTGGCGGGTTTTCCGGCGGTTGGTTTTCCGGCGGGGTTCCCTCTGCACACCTTCCCGAAGTGCCCCTTCTTACCGCACTTAAAGCAGGTGGTGCCTTTCGCCGGGCACAGGTTTCTGGTGTGTTTTGGCTGCGTGCAGAAGTAGCAGTTGGGTCCCTGACGCGTCGCGGCTGTCGTAGGGCTTCTGGGGGGAGAGCGGGGCCCCGCCGGTGTCGGGCTGCCGGGCGGGGAAGATACCTTCCAAGATGGCGGCGCCCTCGGTGCACACGTGGCGGCGTGGACGGCGCGGGCTGAAGAGTAGGCGTCCGAGTTTCTCTGGGCCACATCCAGGGATCGCGCGGTGTCCGCAGCCTGTTTCAGGTCCAACCCCGTTTATTCCAGCAGTCTTTGCCGGATGTAAGTGGAGCTGAGGCCTGCGATAAAGGCATCGCGAACAAGCTCGTCAGTGTACACTGCGGCTTTTACATCTCGGCACTTGCAGTCTTTGCCAAGCATTTTCAGGGTGCCTAGGAACTCCTCCACCGATTCCCCAGGTCGCTGTGCGCGAGTAGCGAGCAGATGCCTAGCATACACCTCATTCGTAGGCTGCTGGTAATGCGCCATTAAGATGTCGCAGGCGGCCAGGTACGTATCGGCGTCTTGGATGAGGGGGTAAAACCGGTGGCTTACCCAATTCCGCAGAATTCCGAGTCTCATCCTCGCAGCGTCCGTAGCGTCTTTGACGGCTGCGGAATTGTCCAGGAAGAATTCCATACACTCAAACCAGTGTCCGAAGCGTGCTGATGCGTCCGGAGCATGTTGATCCAAATCCAAACGTTCGGGTTTCAGGAGTTGATCCATAGTGTTGAAAAATAAGTTAATAAAATTGATGTGCCTCAATAATTCCGAGACTCGATGTTAGCGAAACAAAACAAGGCTTTTATTAACTTAGAAAGTAACACGTAAGAGAGAGAGGTATCTTCCTTCTGGAGACTGAGGCCAGACTGAGCTTGCTTACAAAAGGGGCCAGGTATGGGCGGAGCCCTACACACACAGCACATTCCAGCACATTCCAATAAACAATACAATGAGGACTGGGGGAAGGGAAATGACACTGAAACCGACCACAGTCACAGGCAGTGATGAATGGAATATTTCATCACAGAGAGACAGAGAAAGCTGGCGAGAGAGAGACAGAGAAAGCTGGCGAGAGAGAGACAGAGAAAGCTGGAGACAGAGACACAGAGAAAGCTGGCGAGAGAGAGACAGAGAAAGCTGGCGAGAGAGAGACAGAAAGCTGGCGAGAGAGAGACAGAGAAAGCTGGCGAGAGAGAGAGAGAGAAAGCTGGAGAGAGAGACAGAGAAAGCTGGCGAGAGAGAGAGAAAGCTGGAGAGAGAGACAGAGAAAGCTGGAGAGCGAGAGAGACAGAGAAAGCTGGAGAGCGAGAGAGAGAGAAAGCTGGAGAGAGAGAGACAGAGAAAGCTGGCGAGAGAGACAGAGAAAGCTGGAGAGAGAGACAGAGAAAGCTGGAGAGAGAGACAGAAAGCTGGCGAGAGAGACAGAGAAAGCTGGCGAGAGAGACAGAGAAAGCTGGAGAGAGAGGCAGAGAAAGCTGGCGAGAGAGAGACAGAGAAAGCTGGAGAGAGACAGAGAAAGCTGGAGAGAGACAGAGAAAGCTGGTGAGAGAGAGACAGAGAAAGCTGGCGAGAGAGAGACAGAGAAAGCTGGCGAGAGAGACAGAGAAAGCTGGAGAGAGAGACAGAGAAAGCTGGAGAGAGAGACAGAGAAAGCTGGAGAGAGAGACAGAGAAAGCTGGAGAGAGAGAGAAAGCTGGAGAGAGAGAGAAAGCTGGAGAGAGAGAGAGAGAAAGCTGGTGAGAGAGAGAGAGAGAAAGCTGGAGAGAGAGAGAAAGCTGGAGAGAGAGAGAGGGAAAGCTGGAGAGAGAGAGAGAAAGCTGGCGAGAGAGAGACAGAGAAAGCTGGAGAGAGAGAGAGAGAAAGCTGGCGAGAGAGAGACAGAGAAAGCTGGCGAGACAGAGACAGAGAAAGCTGGCGAGAGAGAGACAGAAAGCTGGCGAGAGAGAGAGAGAAAGCTGGCGAGAGAGAGACAGAGAAAGCTGGCGAGAGAGAGAGAGAGAAAGCTGGAGAGAGAGACAGAAAGCTGCCGAGAGAGAGAGAGAGAAAGCTGGAGACAGAGAAAGCTGCCGAGAGAGAGACAGAGAAAGCTAGAGAGAGAGACAGAGAAAGCTGGAGAGAGAGACAGAGAAAGCTGGCGAGCAAGAGACAGAGAAAGCTGGCGAGAGAGAGACAGAGACAGCTGGAGAGAGAGAGACAGAGAAAGCTGGCGAGAGAGAGACAGAGAAAGCTGGCGAGAGAGAGAGAGAAAGCTGGCGAGAGAGAGACAGAGAAAGCTGGCGAGAGAGAGAGAGAGAAAGCTGGAGAGAGAGACAGAAAGCTGCCGAGAGAGAGAGAGAGAAAGCTGGAGACAGAGAAAGCTGCCGAGAGAGAGACAGAGAAAGCTAGAGAGAGTGATGTGCCTCAATAATTCCGAGACTCGATGTTAGCGAAACAAAACAAGGCTTTTATTAACTTAGAAAGTAACACGTAAGAGAGAGAGGTATCTTCCTTCTGGAGACTGAGGCAAGACTGAGTTAGCTTACAAAAGGGGCCAGGTATGGGCGGAGCCCTACACACACAGCACATTCCAGCACATTCCAATAAACAATACAATGAGGACTGGGGGAAGGGAAATGACACTGAAACCGACCACAGTCAAAGGCAGTGAAGAATGGAATATTTCATCACATTCACCCCTTCTATAGATTTAGCCTGTTCGGGGGTTTGATAGTCCTCTGCGACCGACGTGGCTGTTGTGGTGCCGCGGTTGTCGGCTGGGTGTCCCCGGTAGTCTCCTGGGTCTCTGCCGGGGGTGCCGCCAGGGTTGTTGAAGGGGTAGTTGGTGGGGGTGCCATTGGTCGATGTTCTTCCGGGGGTGATGAAAGAGTAGTGGGTGGGTAAGAGTTGCTGTGATCGTTGTTGCTGCTATTGCCGTGGTTGTTGTCGATGCCGGCTGGGGCGACGTCTTTTATGGACACAGTGTCCTCCCTTCCGTCGGCGTGCCGGACATATGCGTATTGGGGGTTGGCGTGGAGTAGGTGTACTGGCTCCACGAGAGGGTCCGTCTTGTGGCCCCTCACATGCCTTCGCACGAGTACCGGACCTGGGGTGGAGAGCCATGACGGCATGGATACGCCTGAGGTGGATTTCCGGGGAAAGACAAACATTCGTTCATGAGGCGTGGCATTAGTGGCCGTACACAATAGCGACCGTATCGAATGGAGCACATCCGAGAGGACTTCCTGCCAGCGGGAGATAGGGAGGCCCTTGGTCCTTAGAGCTAGAGTGACTGCTTTCCATACTGTCCCGTTCTCTCGCTCCACTTGGCCGTTACCCCGGGGTTTGTAGCTGGTGGTACGGCTTGTGGCGATCCCCTTGGACAGCATGTACTGGCATAGCTCTTCACTCATGAAGGACGCCCCCCTATCCGTATGGATGTAGCTCGGCATACCGAACAGGCAGAACAGGCTGTTGAGGCATTTAATGACCGTGGCGCTGGTCATGTCTGGGCAGGGGAAGGCGAATGGGAACCGGGAGTATTCGTCCACAATGTTCAGGAAGTAAACATTGCGGTCGACGGACGGGAGGGGGCTTTTGAAATCTAAGCTGAGCCGCTCAAAGGGCCGTGTAGCTTTGATTAAGTGGGCTCTATCTGGGCGGTAGAACCGAGGCTTGCACTCAGCGCAAGTGCGGCAGTTCCTGGTCAGAGACCGAACTTCCTCAATCGAGTAGGGTAAGTTACGGGACTTTATGAAGTGGAACAGCCGCGTGACCCCTGGGTGGCAGAGGTCGTTGTGGAGGGTCTGTAGCCGATCCCCGGTGGCGCTGGCACACATCCCTCGTGAGAGGGCGTCAGGGGATTCGTTAAGGGCCCCTGGCCGGTAAATGATGTCGTACTCGAAGGTGGAGAGCTCGATCCGCCACCTAAGAATCTTATCATTTTTAATCTTCCCCCTCTGTTTATTATTGAACATAAACGCTACCGACCGCTGGTCGGTAAGTAGGGTGAAGCGTTTGCCGGCTAGGTAGTGGCGCCAGTGGCGCACTGCCTCCACGATGGCTTGGGCCTCCTTTTCCACGAAGGAGTGTTTGATCTCGGGCCCTTGGAGGGTCCTCGAGAAGAAAGCTACGGGCCGCCCTGCCTGATTGAGGGTGGCCGCCAAGGCGAAGTCAGACGCATCACTTTACACTTGAAATGGAGTGTTCTCGTCCACTGCCTGTAGCGTGACCCGCTCAATATCCTGCTTAATGCTTTTGAAGGCGGCGTGGGCCTCAGCAGAGAGCGGAAAAGAGGATGCTTTCAAGAGGGGGCGGGCTTTGTCGGAGTAGTTGGGGACCCATTGGGAATAATAAGAAAATAACCCCAGGCACCTTTTCAGGGCTTTGGGAGTGTTGGGCAGGGGCAGCTCCCGTAGGGGGCGCAATCGGTCGGGGTCTGGTCCGATTTCCCCATTCTCCACCACGCTGCCTAGTATGCAGAGGCGCTTGGTGTTGAAAACGCACTTGTCCTCGTTGTTGGTGAGGTTGAGTTTTTGTGCGGTTTTCAGGAACCTCTCGAGGTTCGAGTCGTGATCCTGCTGATTGTGGCCGCAGATGGTGACGTTGTCGAGGTAGGGGAAGGTTGCCTGCAAGTGGTGGTCATCGACCATGCGGTCCATCTCCCTCTGAAAAACCGAGACCCCATTCATCACCCCAAAGAGGACTCTGAGGAATTGGTAGAGGCGTCCGTTCGCCTCGAAGGCAGTGTACGGGCGGTCCTCTGGTCTGATAGGGAGCTGGTGGTACGCTGACTTGAAGTCGATGGTGGAGAACACCCGGTATTGGGCGATTTGGTTCACCATTTCTGATATGCGGGTTAGCGGGTAGGCGTCTAGTTGGGTGTACCTGTTGATCGTTTGACTATAGTCGATCACCATCCATTTCTTCTCGCTACCCCTTACCACTACCACTTGGGCGCGCCACGGGCTGTTGCTGCGTTCAATAATGCGCTCTTTCAGGAGCCTGTCTACCTCGGTCGCGATATACCGCCTGTCCTCCCAGCTGTACCTCCTGCTTTTGGTCGCTATTGGCCGGCAGTTAGGGGTAAGGTTCGCGAATAGCGAAGGCGGCTTTACCTTCAGGGTAGCCAGACCGCACACTGTGAGGGGCGGCTGGGACCCACCGTACTTGAGCGTGATGCTTTGGTGGTTGCACTGGAAATCCAGGCCCAAGATCACGCTCGCACATAGGTTCTTCATGATTAATACTTTAAAATTATCGTATACAGCTCCGTTAACGCCCAATTGTACCGTGCAGTAGCCCAGAATGGTCGATGTCTGGGTTTTATCAGCCATAGAGGTGGTACCCTGAGCAGGGACCACCTTTAGGGAGAGTTGCTGTGCCAGTTCAGGGTGGATAAAACTCTCCGTGCTTCCACTGTCAATTAAACATTTAACCCGGCACCCGTTTACCTCAATGTCCACCATTGATTTGGATAGCGGGTGCGGCCTGGTCTGGTCCACTGTGACCGATGCCACTGTAGGGCCCTGATCGATACAAGATGGCGTCCACGCTGTCTGCTCATAAGGTGGCGGACCCCACGAGGTCGGGCAAGATGGCGTCCAAGATGGCCGCTCCCACGGCGCACACGCGGCGGTGGCGGGTTTTCCGGCGGTTGGTTTTCCGGCGGGGTTCCCTCTGCACACCTTCCCGAAGTGCCCCTTCTTACCGCACTTAAAGCAGCTGGTGCCTTTCGCCGGGCACAGGTTTCTGGTGTGTTTTGGCTGCGTGCAGAAGTAGCAGTTGGGTCCCTGACGCGTCGCGGCTGTCGTAGGGCTTCTGGGGGGAGAGCGGGGCCCCGCCGGTGTCGGGCTGCCGGGCGGGGAAGATACCTTCCAAGATGGCGGCGCCCTCGGTGCACACGTGGCGGCGTGGACGGCGCGGGCTGAAGAGTAGGCGTCCGAGTTTCTCTGGGCCACATCCAGGGATCGCGCGGTGTCCGCAGCCTGTTTCAGGTCCAACCCCGTTTATTCCAGCAGTCTTTGCCGGATGTAAGTGGAGCTGAGGCCTGTGATAAAGGCATCGCGAACAAGCTCGTCAGTGTACACTGTGGCTTTTACATCTCGGCACTTGCAGTCTTTGCCAAGCATTTTCAGGGTGCTTAGGAACTCCTCCACCGATTCCCCAGGTCGCTGTGCGCGAGTAGCGAGCAGATGCCTAGCATACACCTCATTCGTAGGCTGCTGGTAATGCACCTTTAAGATGTCGCAGGCGGCCAGGTACGTATCGGCGTCTTGGATGAGGGGGTAAACCCGGTGGCTTACCCAATTCCGCAGAATTCCGAGTCTCATCCTCGCAGCGTCCGTAGCGTCTTTGACGGCTGCGGAATTGTCCAGGAAGAATTCCATACACTCAAACCAGTGTCTGAAGCGTGCTGATGCGTCCGGAGCATGTTGATCCAAATCCAAACGTTCGGGTTTCAGGAGTTGATCCATAGTGTTGAAAAATAAGTTAATAAAATTGATGCGCCTCAATAATTCCGAGACTCGATGTTAGCGAAACAAAACAAGGCTTTTATTAACTTAGAAAGTAACACGTAAGAGAGAGAGGTATCTTCCTTCTGGAGACTGAGGCCAGACTGAGCTTGCTTACAAAAGGGGCCAGGTATGGGCGGAGCCCTACACACACAGCACATTCCAGCACATTCCAATAAACAATACAATGAGGACTGGGGGAAGGGAAATGACACTGAAACCGACCACAGTCACAGGCAGTGATGAATGGAATATTTCATCACAGAGAGAGACAGAGAAAGCTGGCGAGAGAGAGACAGAGAAAGCTGGCGAGAGAGAGACAGAGAAAGCTGGAGAGAGAGAGACAGAGAAAGCTGGCGAGAGAGAGACAGAGAAAGCTGGAGAGAGAGAGAGAGAAAGCTGGCGAGAGAGAGACAGAGAAAGCTGGCGAGACAGAGACAGAGAAAGCTGGCGAGAGAGAGACAGAAAGCTGGCGAGAGAGAGAGAGAAAGCTGGCGAGAGAGAGACAGAGAAAGCTGGCGAGAGAGAGAGAGAGAAAGCTGGAGAGGGAGACAGAAAGCTGCCGAGAGAGAGTACCATTGCACTATACGGTAGTAAAGTATGGGGCCCGCTAAATCACCAAAGCTACACTAAATGGGAAAAATACACAATAGAAGCCCTACATGCAGAATTCTGCCGAAGCATCCTTCGCACCCAAAGAAAAACGCCAACAAATGCATGCAGAGCCGAACTAGGCAGATACCCACTGATAATAAACATCCAAAAACGAGCACTAAACTTCCTAAATCACCTCAAATCTAGCTCCCCAGACACCCTTCATTTCAAAGCCTTTCAGACCCAAAAGATAAACCCAGAAAGGAGTCCCCTGAGTCAGCTGCTACTGAAAATAAGTACTCAGCCGGACCCTGACCAGCCCCAGACCAACACAGCCGTCCAAACACCAATCCGAGTGAACCAAATCATTAAACAATGCAAAGAAACCTACCTGGAACATTGGAACAAAATAACCGAAAGCCAAAGCAGATTAGAATGTTACCGGGCCCTCAAAAAAGAATATAAACTGGCAGACTACCTCACGACCATCAGAGACACAAAACAGAGACAGACCCTCACCAGGTACAGACTAAGCGACCACCAACTGGAAATTGAAAAAGGCAGATACAAGAAATCCTGGCAGCCTAGAGAGAATAGAATATGCGATCAATGTCTGGCCGGCGAGGTTGAAACAGAAATGCATTTCCTCCTAAAATGCGAAAAATTCAACACATTAAGAAACATATTATTCAACAAGCTAAGCCAAACAACCCCAGATTTCAAGGAATTGGATGACCTGTCAAAATTGAGATTAGTCCTTGGAGAAGGAGACAGACCATACCTTGGGGCCAAATATGTAACAACATGTCACAACCTGAGGACTGTTTAAAATTAAGACTGTTTAAAATTAATATTGAACGTACCAAATGAAGTACAAAGACTGTTTAAAATTAATATTGCTTAAAAGTAATATTGTATGTACCCAACAAATGTCAAATCGATTGACACCTACAGAATGTTGGAAAACTGTAACTTATTGCTATGTAAGCTTTGGCAATATGGTTCTCTGTAAACTTTCATGCCAATAAAGCATTTGAATTGGAATTGGAATTGGAATTGGATAGCCCAGGCCAGCACTCTGGCAAGGGAAATAACAACAGGAAAAGCTGGAAAAACTCAGCAGGCCAGTCAACGACTGCAGAGAAATTAGAGTCAACGTTTTGGGTCAAAACCCTTTGTCATTACCTTTACATTGCAAAAGACTAGAATATTGATCAGTGATATTCCATTGCAATATTCCATTACATTGCAAATGACTAGAATATTGATCAGTGATATTACATAGCAAATGACTAGAATATCGATCAGTGATATTACATTGCAAATGACTAGAATATTGATCAGTGATATTCCATTGCAATATTCCATTACATTGCAAATGACTTGAATATTGATCAGTGATATTACATTGCAATATTCCATTACATTGCAAATGACTTGAATATTGATCAGTGATATTACATTGCAAATGACTAGAATATTGATCAGTGATATTACATTGCAAATGACTAGAATTTTGATCAGTGATATTACATTGCAAATGACTAGAATATTGATCAGTGATATTACATTGAAATATTCCATTACATTGCAAATGACTTGAATATTGATCAGTGGTATTACATTGCAAATGACTTGAATATTGATCAGTGATATTCCATTGCAATATTCCATTACATTGCAAATGACTAGAATATTGATCAGTGATATTACATTGCAAATTACTTGAATATTGATCAGTGATATTACATTGCAAATTACTTGAATATTGATCAGTGATATTACATTGCAAATGACTAGAATATTGAGTAGTGATATTACATTGCAAATGACTAGAATATTGAACAGTGATATTACATTGCAATATTCCATTACATTACAAATGACTAGAATATTGATCAGTGATATTACATTGCAATATTCCATTACATTGCAAATGACTTGAATATTGATCAGTGATATTACATTGCAATATTCCATGACATTGCAAATGACTTGAATATTGATCAGTGATATTACATTGCAAATGACTAGAATATTGATCAGTGATATTACATTGCAAATGACTAGAATTTTGATCAGTGATATTACATTGCAAATGACTAGAATATTGATCAGTGATATTACATTGAAATATTCCATTACATTGCAAATGACTAGAATATTGATCAGTGATATTACATAGCAAATGACTAGAATATCGATCAGTGATATTACATTGCAAATGACTAGAATATTGATCAGTAATATTCCATTGCAATATTCCATTACTTTGCAAATGACTTGAATATTGATCAGTGATATTACATTGCAATATTCCATTACATTGCAAATGACTTGAATATTGATCAGTGATATTACATTGCAAATGACTAGAATATTGATCAGTGATATTACATTGCAAATGACTAGAATTTTGATCAGTGATATTACATTGCAAATGACTAGAATATTGATCAGTGATATTACATTGAAATATTCCATTACATTGCAAATGACTTGAATATTGATCAGTGGTATTACATTGCAAATGACTAGAATATTGATCAGTGATATTACATTGCAATATTCCATTACATTGCAAATGACTTGATTAATGATCAGTGATATTACATTGCAAATGACTTGAATATTGATCAGTGATATTACATTGCAAATGACTAGAATTTTGATCAGTGATATTCCATTGCAATATTCCATTACATTGCAAATGACTAGAATATTGATCAGTGATATTACATTGCAAATTACTTGAATATTGATCAGTGATATTGCATTGCAAATTACTTGAATATTGATCAGTGATATTACATTGCAAATGACTAGAATATTGAGTAGTGATATTACATTGCAAATGACTAGAATATTGAACAGTGATATTACATTGCAATATTCCATTACATTACAAATGACTAGAATATTGATCAGTGATATTACATTGCAAATGACTAGAATATTGATCAGTGATATTACATTGCAATATTCCATTACATTGCAAATGACTAGAATATTGATCAGTGATATTCCATTGCAAATGACTAGAATATTGATCAGTGATATTACATTGCAAATGACTAGAATATTGATCAGTGATATTACATTGCAAATGACTAGAAAATTGATCAGTGATATTACATTGCAAATGACTAGCGTAATGATCAATGATATTCCATTGCAAATGACAAGAATATTGATCAGTGATATTCCATCGCAAATGACTAGAATATTGATCAGTGATATTACATTGCAAATGACTAGAATATTGATTAGTGATATTCCATCGCAAATGACTAGAATATTGATCAGTGATATTCAATTGCATTGTTCCATTACAATGCAAATGACTAGAATATTGATCATGTGATATTCCATTGCAAATGACTAGAATATGGATCAGTGATATTCCATCGCAATGTTCCAGTCCAGTGCAAATGACTAGAATATTGTTCAGTGTGTGTGTCTCTCTGTCTGTCTCTCCCTCTGTGCAACTCTGTCTCGCTCTCTGTCTCTCGCTCTCTGTCTCTCGCTCTCTGTCTCTCGCTCTCTGTCTCACGCTCTCTCACTCGCTCTATGTCTCCCTGGCTATCTCTCGCTCTTTCTGCCTCTCGCTCTCTCTGTCTCGCTGTCTCTGTCTCTCTCTCGCTCTCTGTCTCTCTCTCTCTCTGTCCCTCTCTCTCTTTCTGTCCCTCTCTCTCTCTGTCCCTCTCTCGCTCTGTCCCTCTCGCTCTGTCCCTCTCTCTCTCTGTCCCT